>NC_133620.1:294861553-295161553 GCF_048593235.1 Sminthopsis crassicaudata
TAGAATGGTTTTAATTTGCGTTTCTTCAATTAATAATGACAAAGCATTTTTTTCACATGACTCTAGATAATTGATTATTTCATCTGAAATTCTACTTTTTAAGGAGTTTTTTTTTTTTTTTCTTCAGTGAATTTTTGTGCCTTTCTTCCATTTGGTGAATTCAGCTTTTTGAGTATTCTTCTCTTCATTGGCTTTTGTACCTCCTTTATCATTTATTGTAGGTTTTTTTGTTTTTGCTTTGTTTTGTTTTGTTTTTGCTGAAGCAATTGGGGTTAAGTGACTTGCCCAGGGTCACACAGCTAGAAAGTGTTAAGTGTCTGAGACCAGATTTGAACTCAGGACTTCCTGATTTCAGGACTGGCATTCTAAACACCACCTAGCTGTCCCATAATGTAGTTTTTTTTAAGGTGTTATTTTCTTGAGCAGAACCAGGAGATCATTATATACTTCAACAACAATACTATATGTTGATCAATTTTGATGGATGTGGCCCTCTTCAACAATGAGATGATCCAAACCAGTTCCAATTGTTCAGTAATGAAGAGAACCAGCTATACCCAGCAAGAGAACTATGAGAAATGAGTATGGACCACAACATAGTGTTTTTACTCTTTCTGTTATTGTTATTGTTTTCCTTCTCAGTTTTTTTTTTTAACCTTCTTTCTAGAGCCGATCTTTCTTGAACAGCAAGATAACTGTTTGGACATGTATACATATATTGTATTTAACATATACTTTAACATATTTAACATGTATTGGACTACCTGCTGTTTAAGGGAGGGGTGTGGGGGGAAGGAGGGGAAAAGTTGGAACAAGGGTCAATGTTGAAAAACTATCCGTGCATATATTTTGTAAATAAAAAGCTGTAATTTAAAAAAAAAAAAGTGTTATTTCCTTCAGTATTTTGTATGTTTATCTTTTTTACCAAACTCTTATTAATTTTCCATGATTTATAAGAAAATCATGTGATATAAGATAAAAGTGATATAAGAATCACTTTTCTTTCTTTTCTCAAATTTTCTTCTATCTGTCTTACTTGGATTTTCAAAACCTTTTTTGAGATCTCCATGGCCTGAAATCAATTCCTAATTTTTCCTGGAAGCTTTGGATGTAAAAGTTTTGACTTTGTTATCTTCTGAGTGTGTGTTTTGAGATCTTCCTTGTCACCATAGTAACTTTCTATGGTCAAAATTTTTCCTGTTTGCTCATTTTCCCAGCCTATTACTTGACTTTTAACTCTTTGTTAAAATAGGGTCATGCTTCCAGGATGGAGGGTGTACTGTCCCAAACTTCAAGGATTTTATGCAATTGTTTTCAGAAATACTTCCAGGGACCTATAAGTTTTCAGTTCTTCCAAGATTGTATTTTCTAAAGAGAGGTATTTACTACTCTCGTATCCTGTGCTCTAATCTGTGAATGACCACAAACACTTGTTTCTGCTCTGGAACTGTGAGGAGGATTTTTACTCCATGGTGCCTGCAAGTCTGGTGTGCTACCAGATCCAAGTATGGGCAAAGGAACAGAATCCTGCCCCAAAGCTAATAAAGAGACCCTTGTAATCTCCTTCTGACCATTTGTTTGATCCCCTTAATGTTTTTGGACTGGGAGTTCCAGGAGCAGTCACTGCCAACAGCTGATTCATTGTCTCCCAAGGCCTGCTCCTGGCTTGCTGGGGCTGGGGCTATGCTGATGTGGTCTGCTCTAAATTGTATTACACTCTCATCCAGGTGTGACAGACCTTTCTTGCCGACCTTGTAAGTTGTCTTTGGGTTGAGATGTCTGGAAACTGCCACTGCTGCCACTGATTCAAATGCCCTGAGGCCTATTTTTAGTTTGCTGGGGTGGGCCCCAGAATGGGTTCTGTGCTGGTCTGTGCTTATGGCTCTCTTCATCACATCACAAGACCATTGGAACTTGTTATGGGCCAGAACTCTGAACTTGAAACAATGGATTCTTACAAGGTACTAAGTGGAATCGATGAGACAATGGTTATCTAGTTTAGCATGGTGATTAATAGTTCAGTATGATTGATTGAATCTTACAACAAATAATGGTTTCCTAGTGATATAATTGGTTTATATTCAGTATACTTGAAAAGAGCCACATCAGTCAGAATTGACCATTGAAGTATAATCTTGCTGTTGCTGTGTACAGTGATCTCTTGGTTTTATTCTTAGCATCAGTTCATATAAGTTTCTATAGATCTTTCTGAAATCATCCTGCTGAACATTTTCTTATAGAACTATAATATTCTATAACATTCACATACCACAATTTATTCAGCCATTCTTTACCCGATGGCCATACACTCAGTTTCCACTTTTGGGATAGTTCCAAATTGCTATTCAGAATGGCTGGATCAGTTATACCAACAAAGACAACTTTAAGGTACCACTATACACCTCTCAAATTAGCTAAGATGATAGGAAAGTTGTCATCATTATTTTTTCCTATATAGTGTACCTTAGAGTTGTCTTAATTTTGCATTTTTCTAATCAATAGTGATTTGGAGCATTTTTATGACTATAAATGGTTTTAATTTATTCATCTTAAAATTTTGTTTATATCCTTTGATCATTTGTCAATTAGAGAATGGCTTGAATTTTTATAAATTTGAGTCAGTTCTTTATATCTTTTAGAAATGAGGCCTTTATCAAAACTCTTTGATGTAAAATTTTCCCCCAATTTATTGCTTCCCTTCTAATCTTATCTGCATTAGTTTTGTTTGTACAAAAACTTTTTAACTTAATATATTCAAAATTATCCATTTTGCATTCCATAATGTACTGTAGTTCTTTGGCCACAAATTCATTCCTTCTCCATAAATCTGAGAAGTAGACAAAGGAGTTGTAATTTGCTTATATTATTACTCTTTATGTCTAAATCATGAACCCATCTCAACCTTATCTTGGTATAGGGTATCCCCACTCCTCTACAGCCACACTCATCAGATCTGGGATCTTGTGTTAGGAGGACAATAACTGAGAGAAATTATTATTAATAACCAATTATTTGAGGAGATCCAGAGTATCCCATTTTTTTAATAGTCCTCATTTCAGTCCAGTCTCTTGAAGGACATTACTGATAATGAGAATGGATTAACTTTCTTGACAGTTTTGTTCATACCCCACTCAAGTGGGTTTTTTAAATACATAAAATTACAGAAGGTTACAAAGGGAGCCAGTTATCAATGTTTTTTTAAAAATATATTTTACAGAGTTCAGGTTAAAAATCCCTACCCTAATAAAGTCAGGTCTTGTCAGCAAGTTAATCAGACTTGCTCTAGCCCCATCTCTGCATTACAGGTTTAACCAGCTTGAGTATTCACCGTTTTAGTGCCCTCTGGTGTCTAGCAGGAGTACTACAGACTAGTGGGAAAAGGCTATTCAACTCAAAAGGTGTGGACTGGTAGTTTAAATAGAAATTTTATCTGGTGGACAATTCAGAGGAAGCAGCCTTTTCATGATTAAATTGCTCTTTCTTTAGAATTAACACAGAGAGTATCTTTCTCTAGGCTTTAAGAATATAGCACTTAATATTTTCACATTTCAAACAAATTTCTCAAAATTTAGCAGAGATATGAAAAATTGGTAATCTCCTCCAAAGTGCCCCTCCCTAGCTACCCCTCCTTTATATGTGTCAGCCCCTATTGAAATGTCAGGTTCTTCACATCAGGGGCTGTCTTTGATTTTGTATTTGTATCTCTAGTCATTCTATAGTGCTTGGCACATAATAAGCTTTTGATACATGCTTATTCAATGATAAATTTCATTATTCATTCAGATATTGACTTATATAAGAATGGTGGATGGTGGTTATAATATTTTTCTAGGAATAAGTCTGAAAGGCCCAAATCTTATACTCTTATTTATCTTTAACATGGTAATTACAATAACTTGTATTTTACATTTTTAAGTTGTGGTTTCTTCTCCTCCCAGAATCTCTCATTTCTTTCAAGGCTCAGATCAACTGGACCTCCTCCATGAAGCTGGTTCAGTCACTCTAATTTTCCTTTTTCATGCTGGCTGGGCAGGGCTATGATCCTGATTAGAAATTATGAATTATGGCAACTAGATAGGAGACATGTTGTCCCTGGCTATCTCATCAAAAAACAAAAAACAAACAAACAAACAAAAAACTTTAAGGATTTAAGGATTATGTCTTTAAGGATTGTAAAGTACATATTTTATTTGATTCCCCCAATATCACTGTGATGTAGGTACTGTAGATATTATAGTCCCTATTTTACAAATCAGAAAACTAAGGCTCATATGAATCCAAATCCAGTGTACATAGTCTCCACTACTGTTCTGATGATGTTTCCTGTATTCTTTTCAGTGGATAGTAGCAGTGGAGGTAGAGGCAGTGACAGTGGCAGAGAGAGAAAAAATTAATGAATGGCAGAGTACCAGGGACTTCCTGTACTCAGGCAAGGAGTTGTTTAAACTGAGAGTTATAGGTCTATGTGATGCTGTTCTAATGGCAGTGCAGAGAGTTGTGGGAATCCCCTTTTGGTCAGAGGCACAAGTCCAACGTGAAAGAATTCATGAACCCAAAATATTAGTAGCAAAAAAGGGAAATTTTATTGACACTGAGAAGTCAGCTTTGCTAGGAAGACTGACTTCCTCAGTGGCAAAATCCTGGCAGAGAAATAAAAAGGGTTTTCACTGAGAAGAAGGTCTCTTCACGGTCTCTTCACTGCCTGGTAGGCAAAGCATTCTACTTCGGACTGTTGCAAAAATATGGACTTTAGAATTGTTCTTTATAGAAGTCTGAGGCTTAAACTTCCAGTTGAAAAGAAAGCCAGTGCCCCCAAGCTTAAATACTCATCTTGCAGTTTCAGCCACTCAGTGTCAGGCCCAGATCTCCAGTTGAATGAAAATCACTTTTAAGGCTTCCTGAATGGGGATTCAGCTACCAATGGGGATGGGGGGAGGGGAAATTTACCTTAGAAAAGCCCAGCCTGGAAAATATGCCTTCTTTTAGACTCTCTGGAGTCTTCGAGGCCAGGAATCAAAGGGACAGAGTGATTATTTTACAGATTAAAGGGGACACAGTTTCACCCCATCATCGTGAGAGTGGGGCTCTAGTCCTATAGTCTCCCAATCTTTTTGTGCTGAGACTCGGGACTTTCACTGGGATTCAGAGTCTAGGTAACTGAAATTTTCCAAGTTATATTGCAATAGGATATTATCCCCCAGGAATTCAAGGATGTCTCCATTGTTCATCTCCATAAAAGTAAAGGAAATAGGTTGCCCTGTGACAAACATGGGGGAGGGGTCTCTCTCTTAGTCATTGCCACTAAAATTCTTGTCAGAGTCCTCCTTTGTAGCATCTCTTAATGCTATTCTAACTTTGTAGCTCCCCTTAGACCTACTCTAACTAACTGCCCACACGTCGGTGGCACGGCTAGGCCACACTTACCCATCTTCAGGCACCAACCCAGATCCCACAGAGATAGACCACCAGGAGGTAGGGGTGAAGCAAAAGAGAACTTTATTCTTAGGTAACACATAAGGATGGGGGGGAGGGGAGGTCCTCTAGGAACCTGGATGGGCAGGTCATAAAGGGATTGGCCCAAGAAGAAGGGAGGTGTGCTGGGCTCTAAGAAGGGAGTACTAAGAAGGGAGACGTGGTCCATGAGATCAGACACCACCTCTTGGGGCTATGTCCCACCTCCATGTAGAATCTGCCTGTGCCTCAGTACCTCTCATCCCTCAGGTCCTCCCACGTGTCTTGAGCCGCATTCCTTGCTCCTAGAGGCTTTTTAACCCTTACATCTCCCTCTCTTTTATTAATAAGACTGAATGTTCTCATGTTGATGAATGAGAAGCTCTTCCATAAGCACCTTTATAGAATTTTTTTTTAGAAATATATATAATGTATCCTAGCAAAAGAAGCAAAAGCAAAAGAAGCAACAACCCCCAAAAGGCTACATAGGATATAATAAAAAGGGTTGGGAAAGGAAATATGTTGGATCCAATCACTAAGCTTTGGGATAAGCCTTATATAAGCTTTTACTAAATAGAAGGTTAAGCAAGAATAATTAAAAATATTAACATGCTATTCATAAATCTGAGCCTGTCTTTGCTATTAATACACATAAATCCAGAAGGAAAAATGGGCACAAGCATACAATATTATTATCATGAGGCAACCTTGTGTGTGAAGGGCAATCTACTCACAACTAGGAACTTCAGGCTTGGATTCCTTTTTTTTCCTCAAGAGCAGTCCATGCAGAAGTCCACTGAATACTGCTCTCAATACTGCTCAACTGGGTGGCTTTTCTGGGGATTGCTCTGTTCCTTTTCAGGGTGAGCCATCGTATTTCACTGCTAAGGTGGTGCTAAATTATTTCAGAAAAAGAGCAGAGATTTTTAGGCTAGTATCTGTAGAATTTTCCCAATTCTGTATCCTTGGCTGAGATCTGAGGGGTTTCTGCCTCCCAGGTAGCAGGGGACAGCCAGTACAAACAAAGATAAGTGTAATACTCTATTCCAATAATAATTAATTTTAAGCCTAGGGAACAATGTAATGATCCCTACAGTCTACTTGGTTTCCTTTGTCTTCAGTTTTAGAGGGTTTATTTTTGATGAAAGTTACTGACTTCAATTACAATCACACTAAACTCCAAGTTAGGAACATTTTTAAGATCTAGGCAGACATTTGCATTCTCTATGGTGTCTTTGTGATTGAGGCAAAATTCAATTTACTGGAAATGTTGGGGTAATTAAAATGGCAGGTTATACATTAGCATGTGGATAAATAGGCATATGTCGGGAGCAGAAGTAATCTTTCTTAAATCCTCCACTCCAAGTGTACAGTAGAGCTAATGACTCTCCTTGGTATCTCCCATTTCTACCTTAGTTCAATCTTCCCATTGCTCCTCAGAGATGTTCTACAAATGCCATGCTTACTCCAACCTCAGAATCTCTCCCTCCTGGTTCTAATTGTATGATCCAATCAAAATGTGGTCTTATCTAGGTAATCAGAATAAAAAATGGGGGAGTTTTTCAGGGGGAAACTGCAATCCCATTTTTACAGTAAGAACCTGGTACAAGTCATCTCTTACTGGCAGCAGGTGGCAGTGCAGAGAAAGGGAATTAATTGCTTTTCTTCTTTCTTACCTTTTTCCTACCAATCTTCTAAAAACTCTTTCCAGTCTAACCCTTTCAGTTAAAAAAAAAAAAAACAAAAAAACCCTCACATTTAGCTCATGGCAATTAACAAAATCCTTATTTCTCCCAGATAATCCATGCTCATGCAATTATATGTGTCCAATAATCAGAAATAGTTCTAGAGTGCAGGGTTGCCCAGCTATCTACTTCCATAATACATATTTCTGTCATGAAATACGATGCCAGGAAACAAAACAAAAGAAAATGCCTTGTCTCTGCAAGATGTTTTCTTAGTGGTTCCCAAATATACAATTCTCACTTTGAGTTTTTGCCCTTTTAATAAACTGTCACGGGATCCCATTAGGTGAAAACAGTCCTTCCTGAGGGTTTCTTTATGTTTGATAGCTGGAATAGGGAAAGGAGATTTGATAAGGAATATTTTATAATAGCCCAAGATTTTAGGTTGTGTGTTTCTGTATGAAATCAGAGATCCTCACATGCCCCTAGATTGAACCATATTAAGGTGGCTTCCAGTCCCACTCAAAGTCACCTTTTACCTATTAACTGTCTTAATGGTTCAAATCTGGTCTATTGATCTTAGAAACAAAAACATCTTAATGATTAGTCTAAAGGACAATTACATCCCAGAACTCCAGGTAATATTTGAATTCCTCACCAGGACCACAGAGAACAAGATCTTTATTTAAATATCAAGTGTCTAGAAAATGCTAGTCCATGTTGCTATCTATGTGCAAGTAAGCTGCAAATCTACCAAAGCAGGAGGAAGAGACCTTTTGGTTTCTATCTTCCTCTCCCTGATGGGAAGAAGAATGAAGTAAGAGAAAAGACAAAGAAGGAAGGTAGGTAAAAGAAGGAGATTTATGGGCTTAGTTGAAAATTGCCCCAGTTTTAGACTTAGTCATCGTTTCTCTGCATTAAGTAAAGACAGAAAGATGTGGAGGGATAAGGAAAAAAAAAACTTAGGAAAAAGAAGGTTGGCAGAAAGCTTGGGGAAAATAGATGGTGAATTATAATAAATCCTATATCATTTCCCCCCCTTTTTTTTAACATGACTAATGCTGAAATTTATTTTGTATATGCATGTATGAGGGGAGTATATGTACATATCTATAACCCTTAAGACTGGCCCTCAGGACTTTACCACCATGTCCCTCTGATGTGTCTGAGATACACTACTAAATGATGAAACTTATGTTTAGGCAATTGACACCAACTGTTGAAGTTCAGTGGTGTGAAGAATTCACACTCTTTGGCAAAAAAAATAGGTTAATTTATGAAAAGAGGTTACAGACAAAATGCAGAGATACATAGACACCAAGAATGGTAAATAAGAAATAGATTTGGAAAAGCATATAATTAGCAAGGAAAGAGCTTTAAACAATCAACAATGGAAAAGACAAGTTCTCTAGTGGAACTCAATTAACCAGGAGAAAGGATATTCTTCATGAGGTAGAAATATGCCATTGGCTAAATCCATAGAAGGATTTAGCATCCTAAGGGTTAGTTAACTATAGCAAGGAGAAAGGTACCATGAGCTAAAGTGGAAAGATGAGAGGAAAGACGCTATTTATGTGGCTGATATAGACACCAGATGATGGCAGGTAGCAAATGTTAGGGTTCCATCATGTGAAGAATTCAAAATGGCCATTCTCTTGGGCAAAAAGTAGGTTTGTTTAGAAAAAGTTACAGACAAAATGAAGAGTTGCAATAGACAACAGGAATGGTATATATGAAAGAGCTGGGAGAGCATAGAAATGGGTTTTAATAATTAATGATGGAAATGGCAAGTTTTCTAGTGGAACTTGCCATTCATTTACCAGGAGAAAGGAAATAGCCCATGAGGTTGGGGGCATGCCCTTAACGTGTCCTTAAATGTCCTGAAAGAGACTTGGCAATCTAAAAGAGTAAGTTAGTTATAAGGAGGAGAAGGAAGGTCAGGAGCATAGTGGGGTTGAAAGATACCACATATATTGGGGAGAGAGGACGAGAAAGATACCATGAGGCAGAATGCAGTGGCAGGCTAACCCAAAAAGGATTCAGCAAAGATGGCATGGGCCATGGACAGATTTATAGGGGAAATTTAACTTCAAGGATTTGATCATTTGGCTTTTTGATTGGAGTTACCCACGACCACCACAGGGGATAAGACTGTAAGGCTGAGTTGATAGTTCTCTTCCCTGTGTGTCTGAGGGAGTAATCTTATCAGTATTTCAGGCTTTCTCTGTCAACCTCATCTAGTGACTCCAGGACCCCATCACTTTTTCACTAGGTTCTTCTCATTTCAACTGCCCCTTAAAATAGGCTTGGGATTTTAGGAGGAAGGCCTATAGAGCATTTTAGCCAACTCAAGCCAGAAAGCATTTATTAAACTTTTACTGGCACAATGCTAAGCACTGAAAATACATATATAAGCAAAAATTCCAGTCCCTGCCCTCAAGAAGCTTACATTCTGTTGGATAAAGGTAAATACATAAAAGGAAATTTAAAAGCAGATGTTATAGGAAGATGGAGAAAACAGTCTGAGAATGGAGCAAAGCCAGAAAATGAGTGAAGTGAACATGGCTGGCCTAGATAATTACTTAAATTGGAGTTGGGGAGGAAGAAATGACCAATGGACAAAAGATCTTTGATGGTGAGAAAACTGCTGGTGTATGATGCATCACTACAGAAGGGTGAGGTGGAGGGAGAGAAACAAGGATTTGCTTTTTGTAGTTTCTTCAGGCTACCTGTGTTAGATAGATAGTCTGAATTCTCTTGGAAATCCCCTAGATCCTTGCCTACTAGAAGTTGGGGATTGGGAGTGGGGCAGGTAACTCTAGTCAAGTTGGAGTAGAGTGAGGGGGACTATCAGGTTCCCATTACCTTGAATACAAAAAACACCCGTGTAAAAGGAAGTAGGACAGATAATAGCAACAACCAATGTTGTTGTTCTCTTCCCAGGTAGATATGCCACAATGTCAGATCTTTATTATCTTCTTGGCAGAGAAATTAAAACAGAGAATAATGACAAGGAAATTATTACTTGACACTCCTTCCATTCTTTAAAGTTTATTATTTATCAGTGATTCATAACAGTCATTGAAACATCACCAAACCAGAAGGAAGTCATTAGCAAGTAAGCCTAAATGAATTCCAAATTTCATAAATAAATCTGGTTTATTATTTCCTTATGACAAAATCATTTGATTTAATGTCCTCATTTTAGAGTTGAAGAAATCGAGGCTTCATAAGGGAACAGCACTTGCCCAGTTGTATCACATCTAGTTATCAGAAGAGCTAGAATTAGAAGATAAGTTAGTCCATAGCCTGGTGCCCCTTCAGGAAACAAAAAACAAACATAAGCAGGATGAGTAGAAGAGGAATACGAAGGAAAATAGCAAGGGAATAATTAACCCCAATATTAGACTCCCAATCTAATATTCTCCATATAAATTTATTAAATAATTAAAAATTTAGTTGAAGATTTTGACCAAATTATAGTATAAAATTATTTTTTTGATAAGTGAATTTTCATGCCATTTCATCAATCACTTTCTTCAAGTCCCTTTCTACTTTTTTTTTTGGCCATTTTAATATTATCTACTCTTCCTTTTTCATGGTCATCATGATGTGGATTTACTCTTATCCCCTGTCTAGAAGAAGTCCATCTGACTATTATCAAGTATAACCAATTCCCAAACTACCTTGTTTGTACAGAGTGATTGTGAAGATGGAACTTTTTATCAGCCTCCATTGGCTATCCCTTTGAGATAGTGATTAGCATATCTTTAGACAGGTCTGGGACCTGTCTGCTAAGTTTTCCATCTGGCTCCTCCTTGACCTCTCCCTCTAAGCTACCAAATTCTTCCCTGGTGCTGAGAAAAAAAAAAAAATCCCAAGACTGTATTTTCCCTATAAAAGATCTGCTCATGATGAAGATCCTTGCTAAGTTCTTTCCAGGACTAAATCTATCATGAGGTATTCTTTTACTCTCCTCCACATAGTGTCTTCCCTCTAATAGCATCTTTTTCCTTGCTTACAGCTAACTCTGGTTAGTCTGCTAAATTCTTCTCCAGATCTAACCTGCCAGTCAATGGCACATCCAGGTCTCATGGGATATTCTTTTAATGGATTTTTCCAAACTCCTTTCCTTGATAATGATAACCCTATTACTCTCTCACCTCTATTTCATATTTGCCTCTCTTGGTGCCTATTTTATCTCTTATTTTGTCTCTGACGTTTTTCCCTAAACAAACCAACCTTTTAGACTACTGTGAATTTGTTTCATATTTATTTTGAACTAGGAATTGCTACCCCAACTTCATCAACTGTTAGTTTTCTAAGGTTTTTTGTTTGGTTGTTTTTTTTGGCTTGGAATTAATTTCATAGGGTCACAGTGATGTAAACTGTCCCCCTGATCTTTGCAGGGGGAGAGGGAAGGGTTGGAAAGGTGCTGATGTAAACTGTGTCCCCTTTAATCTTTGGGGAAATGGTAGTCCTGGGTCTCAAACCCGCCAGGCCTCTGGGATGGGCTCCACCTTTCTGTTCTTAGGGAAAACTCCCAGATAGTAATCTCCTATTCAATTGGAGATCTTGGCCAGGAGCATAATCACCACCCTCCATTGAAAGGTGCCTAACTCAGGAAAATTGGAAACAGTAGGGCAGAAACTAGGCATTGACCCACACTTAACACTGTTTACCAAGATAATGTCAAAACAGGTTCATGATCTAGACATAAAGAATGAGATTATAAATAAATTAGAACATAGGATAATTTACCTTTCAGACCTGTGGAGGAGGAAAGAATTTGTGACCAAAGAAGATCTAGAGATCATTACTGATCACAAAATAGGAAATTTTGATTTTATTAAGTTAAAAAGGTTTTATACAAACAAAACTAATGCAGACAAGATTAGAAGAGAAGCAATAAACTGGGAAAACATTTTTACATTCAAAGGTTCTGATAAAGGTCTCATTTCCAAAATATATAGAGAATTGACTCAAATTTATAAGAAATCAAGCCATTCTCCAATTGATAAATGGTCAAAGGATATGAACAGATAATTCTCAGACAAAGAAATTGAAACTATTTCTAATCATATAAAAAGGTGTTCCAAATCACTATTGATCAGAGAAATGCAAATTAAGTCCGATTAGCAAAGATGACAGGAAAAGATAATGCCGAATATTGGAGGGAATGTGGGAAAACTGGGACATTGATGCTTTGCTGGTGGAACTGTGAACGAATCTAACCATTCTGGAAAGCAATCTGGAACTATGCCCCAAAAGTTATCAAACTGTGCATACCCTTTGACCCAGAAGTGTTACTACTGAGCTTATATTCCAAAGAGCTCTTAAAGAGGGGAAGGGAAAGGGACCTGTATGTGCCAAAATGTTTGTGGCACAATGGCTGAATAAATCATAGCATATGAATGATATGGAATATTATTATTCTGTAAGAAATGACCAATAGGATGATTTCAGAGTGGCTTAGAGAGACTTACATGAATTGATCCTAAGTGAGCAGAACCAGAAGATCATTATACATGGCAACAAGAAGACTATACAATGATCAATTCTGATGGACGTGGCTCTCTTCAATAATGAGATGATTCAAAAGTTCCACTTGTTCAGTGATGAAGAGAGCCATCTACACCCAGAGAGAGGACTATGGGAACTGAGTGTGGACCACAACATAGCATTCCTATTCTTTCTGTTATTGTTTGCTTGCATTTTTGTTTTCCTTCTTTAGGTGTTTTTTTTTTCTTCTTTCTAGATCCGATTTTTTTTTTGTACAGCAAGATAACTGTATAAATATGTATACATATATTGAATTTAACATATATTTTAACATGTTTAACATGTTTAAATCTAGGGGAGGGGATGGGGAGGAGGGGAAAATTTGGAACAGAAAGTTTTGCCAGGGTCAATGTTAAAAAATTACCCATGCATATGTTTTGTAAAGAAAAAGATATAATTAAAAAAGAAAGAAAGAAAGGTCCCCGGTTCCAGGACCAAAAGAATCCAATAAAATCAAATGCTGTGTATCCAGACCTTTGCAAAAAATCCTAACAGGATTTTGCCGGCTGATGAAGATATTTTCTTTTCTCAATGTAATAAATCCACTTTTGCCACAAATCTCAAGCTTGTATTCATTGGGGTTTGTAAATTCTTTCACATTTCTCACACCTCAACAACAAGACTTCAAGTTGGAAAGAATCTCAGAAAGAACTGTCAGAATCTCTCCATGGAGACATCATGTCTTATATAGTACTTATCTGTCTCATTGATGAGGTTTGGTACAGGGCAGAGAGTTGTGGGAACCCCTTTTGGTGGGTACAGGTCCTTGGTAAAAGAATTTACAAACCCAAAAAGTTAGACTGGCAAAAAGAAGTTTATTGGTACTGAGAAGTCAGCTTTTGCTTAGGAGGCTAACTTCCTCAGTGACAAGGTCCTAACAGAAAAGTAAAGGTCTAGCAGAGAAATCCTGGCAGAGAGATAAAGAGGGATTAACGCTGAGAAAAGTTTATCTTCTCAGTGGGTAGAGGGTTCTTGCAGGCAACTATGCCAAATTGAGAGAGAGAGGGCTTCCTTGACAAGGCTGGCCCCTTCGAGGTCCTGAAGTAGGTGAGAAAGATAAAAGAGGGGTTAACACTGAAAAGAGAATGTCTTCTCAGTGGGCAGGTCCTGGACTCAACTAGTCTCACCAAGATAACAGACTGAAACTACTTTATCTTGATTCCCTGGGGGTGGGTTTCTCCCAGAGAATTTTAAGAAGGGTTTCTTAAGAGTCTTGAAGTCAGAGGACAGATTCAGGGTTCGCTTCATCATCATGATTCTTCCCACCACCACACACTCCCCAGTAAAATATAATCTCCTTAATGGCAGAAATTGTGCCTTTTTTAAAGCCTCTCATCCATAGCATCACTAGGTAGTGAATAAAGAAGACAACCTCTGATCAAAGGAAAACCTGCATTCATATCCTGCTTCTAACATATACTGTCTAAGAGACTCTGAATAAGTCAATAAGAATTATCATAGGATCACTGGGCCATAGCTGTAGAGAGGAAAGGGACCTTAGAAGGCATGTAAAATGGATGTGCCCATATAAGATATTATGTCCATATGATGCTCATTCTCAGAAATTGTTAAAATGAGAGTCATAATCAGATCAATTCTCCCAGACTATTCTATTTAGCTAACACTTTTCTAATGCCTCAATGATGTAAGTCAAAACTCTTAAATGGCCCATTCGGTTTTTCATTGTCTAGAACCCCAAACTCTGAGATTCTCTATTTAGCTTCTATAAACAACCTTTGAAACAAACTTGATGGGAATCAGGTTTTTCCAGACTATCTTTAAAGCAGTCTCAAAATCTCAGTATACATCCTAGTTCTCAACTTTATTTCTTCCTCCTCCCCTGAGATTTTCCAAGTTATGGTGTCAAATTCCTGAGGTTATATTCTTCCTATAAAAGATCTGCTCATAATATAGATCTTTGTTAACTTCTTTATAGGACTAGCCCACTATGGGATGCTCCTTTCTCATGGCACTTTTCTCCTTGTTATAGCTAACTCTTTTAGATTCTTATCCCTTTTAGGGTTAGTCTATCAGTCAGTGGTGTAATCCCCTTCCCCTGTGTGAGAAATCGATGGGCATTTTGGATTTAATTAGAGAAATGAGATTCAAATTAAAAAACTGAAACCCACATGGACACCAAGGAATAAACAAAGAATGTAAGCTCTTTTGGGATAGGGACTGATTTTTGTAATCAGGGGATGGTAGCCTGAGATTTGAAAAGAATCTTTAGTTATTTGCTCTTATCCCTTATCTGTTACCTTTTCCCTTCCAGAATGGAAGCTCCTTTGGGGCAGGGACTGGCTATGTAACTAGGGATGGAGATTCATATTGTGTAATTTCTGTAACATCCAATTAATGAGGAATTAGGGGAGGACTTGTGCTTCAGGATAGGAAATAAAATGCTGCCTTTGGAGTTTCAAAGGTGTGTCTATTCACCTAGGCACTAGTTCTTGCAAGAATATAAAATAAATCTTTCCTGCATTCATCAGTGAGTCAGTGGAATTCTTGGTAAGATATTTTGTTTTTTACACCTGCTAACTCCTTTTTGGAGTTAGTCTGCTAAACTGTTTTATGGATTTAATCCATCAGTCAATGGTATACTTCTCCCTCATGGTGTCTTTCCCTTTAATGGCTTCTTCCACCTGGTTAATTGTTAAGTTCCACTAGGGTACTTGTCTCCCCCCTTATCAATTCCTAAAACCCCTTTCCTTGTTAACTCCTATGTGCTATTCACATTAAAAACAAAACAAAACAAAACAAAACCTTTGTAACCTGTGGATGGATGCCTGACTTGGTTTCTTCTTGGTTACAGGTCAATTGAACTGTAACCAAATCTCTATCACATCATTTTTATATGACATTCTTTTACAAACATGCTCTCCCAAATCTGTTGCTGTTCTGAATCTATTTCATATTACCACTTAAGATACCTATTTTTTCACTTCACATATATATTGTTTAAATATTGCTTATGTGAAGCAGTGATAGATATCACTAAGGAAGACTGTAATTCCTACTTTCAGGGAAGCAATAGAATAGCTATGAGGTTGGTGCTCTTTTCTCTAGTTTCAGAGGGATATTGGAATAGAATTAAATCTATCTACCTCCCCTCAAATATTGTTGATTTAAGGGTACAATATGTTCAAAATAAAATCACTTTATTACTAATCCCTAAAGAGGGAAGATAGTACTAAGCTTGTACCCACTGGCTTGGTGCCTCTTCATCATTGAACCTTCTCTACCAACTTGGGTCATGTTCTACTTGCAGCGCACAGCACTTCGTCAAGTTTGAGAAGAGGTAGAGCTGGGTTACATATAGATGAGAGGTTAAGGAACGAGACTAAAGTTACACATACACACACACAATTAGTGGCAAAGGTATTCTTCTGTGCCCTCAACTGTCAATTGATTTGCATTGGTAAAGAGAGTTTCCTAACTGAAAATTCTCTATAGCACACAGGTCTGGATGGGGGGGAAAAATTCTCATCACATGGTATTACATTATGGTAATTTTAATTGATCTTAATCACATTATAGTTTTCTATTATATTAGTAAGCCAATCTCCAATTGTTGGAAATTTAGATTGCTTCCAATTTTCTTGAAATTATAAATAATGCTGTTACATAATCAATATTTTCTCTTATGATATTATGCATCAGGTAAAATTCCTTATTCAAAGAAATGGAATGCCTGATTGACTCATGGCTGTAAAAAAAAAAAAAAAAAAAAAAAAAGGGAAAAAAGGGCTGAGTCTTGCGGAACAGTATGTACACACCTGGCTATATGATTATATTAGGCTCTTATGACATTTTCCTCTGGCAACTTCCCAGCTCATCATGCCAGTCTCCAATCCACTGTCATAGAGATTAACTGGTATCTTTGTTGAGCTGATCTTTAGCTTGAAATAGCAAGAGGATATGATATTTGGGCAGAGATTTAATCCTTGAGGATTAAGAAAAGCAAAGTGAGGAAAACAGAACTGAGGAAGAGAATTCTTCCCATATGACCAGAGGGATCAGAGAAGCCCTAGAGGCCAGGAGACATGAAGGAGAAACCTGAGCTTAGGTAGAGTCCAAAACATTGAGTTTTTCCTTCCCTGCAGTTATTACCTTACAAGATATAACCTCCAAGATCTTTTCCAGTTTCTAATGTTAAGTAACAGTAATTTGGGGAATCAATAAGAAATCCCCCTTGTTCAATTTGTTGTGGGAGAGCACTGCCTTCCAACTGAGCCTCTGACTAAATTTTAATATAAATCTTCCTACCCTGAACCCAAATTCTCCTATCACAATTATTGGCCATGATCTAGGAAGGTATCCAATGTAGAGTCAAGGACATTTTTATACAACTTGATCACTTGCATCTATTATAGAGTCTATATTCTCCAGTTTGGACCAGAAGTGGCAAAAACTATATCATTGGCAAAATAGATCACATTCCCCTCTGGATTGGGGTGGGAAGAGTACTCAAGGACTAAAAATAAAGTGATGAAGAACTGGCATCAAGTGGGTAGTGTTAACTTTATATAAGTAGCTCAGGCCACAAATTGTACATGACCTTGGGCAAACCACCTTTCCTTCAGAAACTAGAAGGAATCTTAAGCACCATCTTACCTAACTCCCTCATTTTAGAAATGAGGAAACTGAGACCCAAAATCACATATAAATGTTAGATTGTTTGAAACTGTTAGAGTAATATTGCAGGTGAGGCCTTGCCCCTTCCCACCTTATATCTAAAATGGAAGGAGATGGTGGCGAAACACCTCACTGTCCTATCTCCATTCCGATTCCTCATATTGAATTGGGATTATCCTAGCACATTCTGGAAAAAGTCAAGATATCACTGAAAAGATTCAAAGGATCACAGATTTAGGGTTACCAAAGAATACCAAATGCAACTCCTTTGTTGTAGAGCTGAAACTGAGGCTATAGGTAGTTAAATGACTTGTCAAGGATTTCACACCCAATAAGCATCTTATTTGAACTCAAGTCTTCTTGACTTCAAATCAAATAACAATTCACTGTACTCCTTTATTTCTCATAGAAAAACTGGCCTGGAAAAAAAAAAAAAGAAAGGAAGGAAGGAAGGAAGGAAGGAAGGAAGGAAGGAAGGAAGGAAGGAAGGAAGGAAGGAAGGAAGGAAGGAAGGAAGGAAGGAAGGAAAGAAGGAAGGAAGGAAGGAAGGAAGGAAGGAAGGAAGGAAGGAAGGAAGGAAGGAGAAAAGAAATACTGGCCTGGAGGAACAGAAAAATGGACAAGAGTATGAACCCTTCAGTTCCTTGGGAAATTAATTGTGGGTGGATGTGGGTATGGGTGTGGAAAGAAATCTCTTACAGCTCAGTTAAACATTTATAAACTACTAACTGGATAGAGAGAGTATTGTGGTAAACACTAAAGAATCTTCTCTATGAAACGTAAATAAGGAAGTTGGAGTCTCAGAATTTGCTGAACTCTCTCAACATTCCACTCTAAACCACTTTAAAATTATGACTTAAGTCAGCAGGGACAACAAAAGTTTTTTAAGCCTAAGACAACTTAGGAAGTTGGCAGGAAAGGTCTGTAACACTGGTGTGGGCACAAAAAGACTTAGCAGTAGGTCCTGGAGGCAGGAGACAGCAAGAAACTTTGGGAGCTCTTGGACCAGAGTCTGGTAAGGAGGTTGGGCAACTGGACAGAAAGAAATTAGTGGAATCCTTTGTTGGTACTAGGTACAGTACCTAGCTGTAGGTGTAGCTGGCACTGATTGGAAACTCTATTGCCCATAAGCAATAGCGTTTGTTATAGTGAAATAGAGTTTGTTATACTTCTAGGATTGAAAGGAGTGCTGATGATGTCACAAGAGAGCAGAGG
Organism: Sminthopsis crassicaudata; assembly: GCF_048593235.1. NCBI lineage: Eukaryota > Metazoa > Chordata > Mammalia > Dasyuromorphia > Dasyuridae > Sminthopsis > Sminthopsis crassicaudata. Next base: position 294,880,102 of record NC_133620.1, read on the forward strand.
CCCTGGTCATACTTCCAGGGTCAAGAAGACAGCTAGTTTTTGCGACTACAGGCAAGCAAGGAACCAGGTCACAGTTTTAGGGCCAAGAGGAACACTAGTTCTTACAGCTCTGGGCTACAAGGAGTTCTTCTAGAATAAAAACCTCTCCCCAAATCACACTACCTTGAAAGCACTGGAAACTTGGAGACCTCTCAGAGCTGGGTCTGAAAAAAGTTTGAAGCTTGGCATAGTGTCTCCCTATCTCTAGCTGAACAGGGTCAACATTAACACAAAGTTCAAAGTGAAGAAATAGCCTGGAAAAATGGGCAAACAACACGCCCCACTCCACCTCTCAATTTAAAAAAACAAACGACCATAAAAAGCTATTATGGTGACAGGGAAGATCAAGACCTAAACTCAGAAGAAGGGAACAATGTGAAAACAGCAGTAAACAAACCTTCAAGGAAAAATGCTTATTCAATCCCTCTTCCCTCCCAAAAGGGGAAAAAATGGAAAAAAGAAATGAGAGTGATGCATGAAGCTATGAAAAGAGAATTAACAGGCATAAAAAAATACTAAAGAAAATATCACCTTAAAAACCAGAATCTACCTAAGAGTAATAGAAACATAAAAATTCACTGAAGAAAAGAATTCTTTAAAAAATGAAATAGACCAAGTAGAAGAAGAAGTACAAAAGCTCATTGAAGGAAACATAATTCTTTAAAAATTAGAATTGGGCAAGTGGAACCTATTAAATCTATGAGATCCCAAGAAATAATAAAAGCAAAATCAAAAGAATAAGAGAAAACATAAAATAACTTAGTAGAAAAATAATCCTGGAAAATAGATCAAAGAAAGATAATTTAAGAATTATCAGGCTACCTGAAAACCCATCATCATAAGACAGAAACATAGCAGAATAAATTAAAAACAGAATCTAAAATATGTTGTATACAAGAGATATACTTGAAATACACATAAAGTAAAAGAACTGGAGAGAGTCTATTATATATGCACCAACTGAAATGAAGAGGACAAGAATAGCAATCATGATCTCAGACAAAGCAAAAGCAAATTAGATTATTTAAATAGATAATCAGGAAAAACACATTTTCCTAAAAGTACCAAAGACATTGAAGTAATATCAAACAATTTTGCAGTGAGTTTCTCTGATAAAGGTCTCATTCCTCAAATATATAGAGAATGGAGTCATATTTATAAGCCATAAGAGCAGTTCCCCAATTGATAAATGGTCAAAAGAGACAGATAGTTTTCAGAATAAATCAAAGTTAACTAAACTCATATAAAAATGCTCAAAAACACTATTGATTAGAAAAAAGTAAGTTAAAACATCTCCCAAGATATCACCTCATGTTGAGGTGTAAAACACCCCAACAATGTTAGGGTCCTCAGGCTTATGTGACAGGTATGGTGAAAGAATTTGAAAACTCAGTTTGTCTCCAAGTTAAGGGGCAAAGATTTATTTTACTGCTAACAACCAGCTAAGTTCCAAAAGAATTTAGCAAACAACCAGAAGCAAGAAGATACATTTATAGGAAAAAGAGAGTACTTCATATTACTGATATGCTAATTTTATGGACTTGAAATAGAATTGAGGAGTATTCTTAGAGGTGGAATTGGATTATTGCTAGTCCCTCCCTAGGAGCTACACCATATCATTCCACCCTCAAGCAGTTGGGACCCAAATTCATTTGGGGTAAAGGGACAAAGGTCTTATCTCCTGGAGCTGCTTCAAGCTGATAAGGAGTGTAGAGCTGGTCCTGCCTAGTGGGGTCCAGAACTGAGGAGGGGAAACATGTGACTTGAAGATGGGAGCAGTATGCAGGGGTGTTGAGTCTCAGAATTAGGTTCACCCTCTCCATCCCATATGCTTCCAGTTTTTCCAGGAGTCCTGTGGAACAGTTGTTTCATAGTTTCTTCTGTGGGTTCACAGGAAGATCCAGAAAGGTCTGAGGGAGAATATGTAATATTTAATTCTAGAAACATGAGTCTGAGAATGAGCTATACACCCAGAGAAGGAGCACTGGGAATTGAGTATAAACTGTTTGCAATATTGTCTTTCTACCCAGGTTACTTTTACCTTCTGAATCCAATTCTTATTGTGCAACAAGAAATTCGATTTTACACACATATATTGTATGTAGGATATGCGTAACACATTTAACATATATGGGATTGCCTGTCATCTAGGGGAGGGGGTGGAGGGAAGGAGGGGAAAATTCGGAAAAGAAGTGAGTACAAGGGATAATGTTGTAAAAAAAAAATTACCCATGCATATGTACTGTCAAAAAATTATAATTATAAAATTAAAAAAAAAAAAAAAAAGAAACATGAGTCCAGTTGGGAAGGCCTTGACTATTGTTGGAGCATTATGATCCTTTTACATTTTATGTAAAATACCATTTACAAGATACTGAAGGGTCAGTACCTTGGGCCTTCTAAGATTTCAAGTATACCATGTTCTCCAGATTTACTGGGGTGGGTTAAGGGAGATGTTTATTTGCATATTCAGAAAGAGCTTCCGAACTGCACCAAATTGAGTGACCAGATGCTGCTATGAATCTACAAGGATGTCACAGTTAATTAAGAAGGGCCTCCCATACAGAAGTTTAAAGAGGCTCAGTTTAATATTCTCCCAAGGTGCAATGTGTACTCTAAGTAGTCCTAATGGGAGATTCTTTACATGAGTCTCCAGGCTCATGTAAGTTTAGTAAGAACTCACTTGTGGAATTTCCCTTGCATACTTAATGGGAGAATGTTTGACTGTCAAAAATCTTTCTCCATATAGCATAGCCCTGTGAGCATGCAAGACAAGAAAGTTATAGTTGGAGTCATATAGATGTTCACTCTCATTTCTTTCTCCAATTCTGAAGCTCTAGTGAGGACTATATTGTTTGTTATATCATTACTTGCATGTACAATTCCTGTTTGTTACACCACATCGAGTCTGCACTGACTGTGGGGGAGTCATCACTAATAGCCCATGCGTTATTGCTATGTGCTTGTGTAATAACTCCCATGCTGATGGGTTTGTGCATACTTGTCTCTAATAAGGCCCTGCAACCCAGAAACCCGCTAGCAAATCCCCACTTCTCTTTGGTGCTTCTCATCTCCCCTCCTGAGAAGTCAGGGAGGGCGTGATCACCTCCTTTTTTGGGGTTCTCATCTCCCTAAAAAGTCAGGGATGGGCGCCAAAATGCTAGAACTATGTCTTCCCAGAAATCAGCTGGAGTCAGGATCACTAAATGTCTTTATTCTTGATCTTTTACAGTCAAGGTCAGGGGGTTAGGCCTAGCAATCTCACACACACCTTCCTCCCTCAAACGCCCAGAGAGACTGACTCAGCGTCCGAGTCTCAATTCCTCTTCCTCTTACTCTTCCCACACATATCACTCATCCCTCTTTGTCCCACCAATCAAGTCAGCACAGAACAGCTGGGGTGGGTCTACCTTCAAACAAGTTAATAGGGAACTATCCAATTGGCAATTAGTCTCACGTGCTTCATTATCCAAGTGCATTGCTCAGTTCTAGCCCTTTACAGAGGACAAGAAGTTCGGCCCTCTGAGCAGAGGTCCCAGGGGGATGGTTTAGCCTCCAAAGAGCTATTGGGGTCACCACAGAGTTACCTGCCTTCCTTTCCCTGCTTTCAAGAAAACTGGATCCATTAGGATCAGGAGGAGTGGTTACTCCTCATCTTATTTAGTTGTTGAGAAGACTGTCCCTCAAGTCAGGTCAGCTGGTATAGACAGAATCTAAAGTTTCCTCACAACTGTGAATGTCACCTGTCAGGGAGTGGGGAGCAGGGTGAGAAAGGGGTGTCTAGCAGGAGAGCCTGATACCTGGAAGCCTCCCACTAACAAGCCAATGATATCCTTTGGCTTCCAAAATGCTCTGAATCCAGTGGGGAATTACAACTTCCCATGGTTGGCCAAGGTGAGCTTGGAGGCTTCCTCAATTAGAAGGGCTGTGGCAGCCACTGCTCTAAAGGTAGGAGGGCCACTTGCATGACACTGAGTCAAGTTTCTTTGAGAAGCAGGGAGTGGCCTGGGATTGGGTTCCAGGGACTGAGTCAAGAGCCCTAGGGCCTGGCCCCACTGCTCATCAACATATAGAGTGAAAGGCTTTTCTAAATTAGGCAGGCTAATGCTGGGACAGAGGTTAGTTTAGCTTTCAGGGTCATAAAAGCCTAGGTCTGATCAGAGCCCCAGTCAAACAGAAGTATCTCAGGGCCTTGACTAGAATCAGAGAGGCTTGGCAATAATCCCAAAGTTAAGTATCCAGATTCCAGAAAATCGCGCCAAGCCCAGGAAAGTACACAGTTGTTTCTTTGAGGCAGTTCCAGGGAGCAACAAGATCATCTGCTTCCTCTCTGATGTGAGCAAACAAGAGATGGGGGTTAATTCATGGTCCAAATACTTAACAGACTGACAGTCAGTGTGGACCTTTGGCAAAGATACTTTATAGCCTTGGGAGCCCAGAAAGTTAAGGGTTTTTATGGCACTAGCCAGAGAATCCTCTCATTGGACCACAGATCAGGATGTTATCAACAACACACTGGATGAGGCTGCTGTTAAGCAGCTCCGAGTCTCTTAAATCTTTCTAGCCAATGTCTATCCAAGAGTTTTCCAAGTTAATACAAGACTGTCTTAGAAGCCCCGAGATAGGACTCTCCGTGTTAATTGGTGTGGATTAGGTTCCCCAAAATTTGCCCATTCAAAGGCAAAAAGAAATTGTGAGTCTTTATGCAATAATATATAAAAGAAAGCATCTTTAAGATCTAAAGTAGAAAACTATTGTGTGTCCCCAGGGACCTGAATTAGGATAGTATAGGAATTAGGCACCATGGGGTGAATGTGAATAACTGCCTCATTAACAGCTCTGAGGTCCTGTACCATATGGAAGTCCCCATTTGGGTTCCTAACTAAGTGGACAGGACCATTACAGGGGAGACTGGCAAGGAACCAAAAGCCTGTGCTTAAGAAATTTTTCAATCAGGGGTTGCAATTCCTTTCTAGCCTCTGGCTTCATTGAGTACTGGTTCCTATAAAACAACATGCTGGGATCCCTGAGGCACACTAAAGTTGGGATGTCATAAATAGCCTTCCCAGAGATTCCTTGGTTCCAGGAAGAGGAATTTGGAATATGAGGGCTTTAAAAGAAGCACAAAAATTATACCCAGAGGTCTGAGAAGGGAAAATTGGGTCCCCAATTTCACATCAAATTACACCCCAACAGGGGAGTTGACCAGAAGGAGATGATAAGAAAAAAGTGTTTGAACAACAGGTCACCAAACTGTCAAGGCAGAGTAAAGGTCTCAAAGCAATTCTTACATTTTCCTTCAATTCCCATCACCCTCTGAGGGTTGGCAGGGGAGGGGCTCAAGTACTAGGTCAGGACAGAATGCAAGGCTCCTGTGTCAAGGAGAAATTCAGTGCATTTACTTGTCACATTCAAAGTTACTGGGTTTGTCCATCATGATGGAGTAAGGAGGAAACTGGCCAAATCCTGGGCACCATCACTCCTGGTTCTGAGGAGACTGGACAATGGGCATTGGGAAGAGGTAGCTTGACCCCTCTGCTGGCAGTCTCTCTTCCAGTGCCCCTCCTGTTTGCACTTAGGGCATGGACCTTGCCATGAAATGTGAAGCACAAACCCCCATGGTTTCTGGATAGAGCAGCAGTTAAAAATTGAGCCTGTTCTCTGTTCCTAGCCTGCTGTCCTGATCCTCTGCAACAACTCGGTCCCTATTACGAAAAACTCTAAAGACTGTTTCCAAGAGCTGTGTCTGGAAAGTCTGAGATCCATGGCTAACTTCTGCAGCTTCCTTCGAATGTCTGGGGCAGACTGGTTAATAAAGATATGCTGAGGACAGTGGTCCCCTCTGGAAAAGAGAGGTCCAAGTGAGTATTTTTTTAGAGCCTTTACAGGGTGTCCCTGAAAGAGGGCAGGATTTTCCTCAGCTCCTTGGATAACTTCCTTGAGTTTTTCATTATTAATCTGCTTCTTAATTCCCTTTTTCATGCTTTCTGTGAGGCAGATTAGAAAATTATCTCTGTGGGGCAGCTAGTTGGTACAGTTGATAGAGCACCAGCCCTGAAGTCAGGAGGACCTGAATTCAAATGTGACCCCAGATACTTGGCTTACTGGCTGTGTGACCCCGGGCAAGTCACTTAACCCCAATTGCCTCAGCTAAAAAAAAAAGAAAGAAAGAAAATGATCCAACTCTTTTTATCTCTACTTCCCTCCTGGTAATCCCACCTGGGGTCTACAACTGGGATAGCAATAGCCCCTGGGTGGTATCTACCAAAGGAGGAGGAGCACTCAGAGCCATATCATCCCCAAACTTCTGGGCTAAATCTCTTTTTCTCCTCTTTGGTGCAGCAAGAAGAGATAATGATCTTAACATCTCCCCAGGTAAGATCAAATTGGAGAGAGATGGCTTTAAAGCCCTCAAAATATTTAATAGGTGAAGCAGGTTGTGGTCCCTTTAAGAAACTGTATTTCCTATTGATCTGTGCTTCCTTTCAGATTCCCAGCCCTCCCGGCTGATGCATTATCAGTTCAGGAAGCCAGGATCTTTGATTCACAAATCCTGGCCAAAAGCATCCCTTTGAATTCCAATAGGAGATGCAGGCTTGTCCCAACCTCCACTAGATCTGAGCCAACTTGGCTCTCCCAATCCCCACTGGTTCTGATCTGCTCCAGTTGTCCCAGGCCCCCATTCTGATGATCTGCTTGGGTTTCCCAATCCCTACCAAGATAACCAATATAATGAGCTTTCATCAACTAAGGTCTTTGCAGATAGATGGACCTCGGGGTACTTACTCAGCTACCAGGACTTTCTGTCCACTGAGAATAGCATTCCAGTGCAAAACTCCATTTTCCATAGATCTCCCAATGGAATAATATTCTTTTCCAGTGTTATCCTCTCCTTACCCTCACCTATTTCCCTAACCAGACTTTAACCTTACTTCCAATTCCTATAATAAACCTTTTATCAATCTAGGTTTTCAGGTCTGTAAACTACTTTACTGAGAATCTCTGCACCTCCAGAAGGGGATTCCCAAAACTCCCTACCCTTGCGCCTAATCCCAAGGGGTTGCAGAGGAGCCAGACCTCTCCATTTGGTTCCCTGAACCCCAAACCTGCTACTAGACCTTATCATTCAACTCCCTGACTGCCAGAAATCCCAATTTCATTTTGGTTCCCTAAATCTAAACCTCATCATAGGGTCTCAGAGTAATGGCCAAACTTTTCCTTAATCTGGGAAAAGTCTGACATTGAAAAAGATACATGCCTCCTAGGTGTTCCATGGTAGAGTCTGTTATTTCTCTCAATGAGCAGAATTTAGAGGGGATGGTTGAGTCAGGATCCTGAGGGAGAGAAAAAGATGTCCTGCTTCTTATACAGGAGGGACTGAAAAGTGGGGCCCAGGAGGTTTCAGAATCTGGCTTACGAGGTCTAGGACCCATTGGAAGAGGACTGAGTTGAAGAAACATTGCTAGACTTAAGGCCTGGGTTTTGATAAGGATGTGGTCCCAGAAGGGATTCTCAGGCCTCCAAATAAGAGCTGTATGAGAGAACAAACAAGGGATCCTGTGACCCTGGAGGAGTAGAAAGGAGGGGAGTCATGTAGGAGTCAATATCTATTTTCAATTTCCCTCCTGTAAATTTTACCAGCAGCATCTTGTAGTGTGTCTTAATTTAGGATCTTGATACAAGGCCATAAAGGCTTGGATATAGAGAACTTCAGTCCACTTGCTTTGTCTGCAGCAAAATAAATCATGCTGCAGGATAGTATTATAGTTAATGTACCCATTAATGAGACATTTTTCTTGATTCTCTCAAGTATATTGAGGCTAGGAAATATTGCAAAAGAAAATAAGTTTCTTAATTTTAAGATCTTTTAGGCCAAATTTGGCACTACTTTTTAAGAGACAGCCTAAGGGAAAATTCTCAGGGATAAAGGTAGACTGTCCCATCTCCTTTTTCCAGTGTCTCAGGGAGAGCAAAAAGACTGCTTTCCTCTAGTTTTCCTCCTAGTGAGGAGGGAATTCTGTGGAGAATTGCAAGGATTTCCAAGTCCAGACATCTCCAGTAAAGGAAAGTTTGCAGAGTGTGAAGCTAATAATGATCCAACAAGGTTTCCTAGGTGCTTCGAAGGCTTTTTCAGCCTGAATTTGAATGGAGGTCCAGCTATCAGGGGGGTAACAAACTTGAAGGTTATTGCTACATCCTTCCTAGGAACTATACCACATCACTCATGCTTATCAGAAATGATAAATGTTGGAGGAGATGAGGGAAAACAGGTACATTTATAAATTGCTGGTGGAATAGTGAACTGGTCCAATCATGCTGGAGTACAATCTGGAGTTATAACCAAAGGGCTATAAAAACTAATCTAGTAATACCACTAATCCCCCAATTTTTTAAAAAATAAAACAAATGTACAGAATTATTATAATATATTATCTTTTTGTGGTGGCAAAGAATTGGAGATCTAGAGGATACTCATCAATTGGGCAATGGCTGAACAAGTTGTAGTATATGTTTGTGCTTGGAGTACTGCTCTGCTACTAAAAATGACAAGGGGATGGTTTTAGAAAAATATGGCAAGATCTATGCAAAGTGAAAGGAGAACTGAGAGATCATTGTCTGTATAGTAATAGCAATGTTTTAATGATAATCAATTATGAAAAACTTGGCTATTTTGATCAATATAATTTTTTGTATCAAGTATTTGTATTTTGTATACAATTTTTTTTTGAATCAAGACAATGACAAAAGATTCAGGATGAAAAAAAAAAACTATCCACCTCTAGAGAGAGAGCTGAAAACAAATTGTGACATAATTTTCTCTTTTTTTGAAAAATTTGCATGACTTCACATGTATTATTGACATATTGTTTGTATTTTTGGCGGATAGAGAAGGGATGGGAGAGAGGGAGAAAAAACCTGAGCCTTAAAATTTTAAAAAAAGAATAATAATTTTTCCTGAAAGAAAGAAGTTTAGATAAGACATGCCTCTTCTCCATAAGGAATTTTAAAAACTGTTAAGGCTGAGACTACTGCACAACAAAATGATGACTAGTCACTGCATCAGAAGAGATGCAAACCAACGGTTATAGAAGGTGACTAATTATTGACTTGAAGAGTTGGGGGAAAGAAGGCCAGAGAGAAGTCAACCCAAGAATTATTTTCCTCTCAGGAATTCTTATTTCTAGGTTGGAATTATTTATATGAGCTTCCCTACAGGGAAGAGACTTATTAACTTTGGTTATAACCCAGCAGGGAGGGATAAAAGGTGTTGTGCCACAGTCTCCTTGAGCTGTTCTACCTCAGTTTCCCTGCACTAGTTTCCCTCATTGTCCTGACTGAGTTTCCCTGAATTGTTCTATCTCAGTTTCCTTAACTGTTCTGCCTCAGTCCCCTAAGTCATAAAACCCCCCTGGTTCATTAAGACTGAGGACCATTTGCTCTAAGGTTATAAATTGTCAATGGGAGATGAGCAGACCAGACTAACTGACTCCTAGCTCCTTCTGCCCCCAAGAATTTATGACACTGCCCCTCTAAAATATTCCAAAAGATAAGACTATCTCGGGTACTTCACTGACATCTTTACTTCTGTTATTCAAACATCCTGACTCTGGCTTTTAGTAAAAGTTTATAACTTCCCCCCATCCTGATTTTCCCGCTCTTTTTCCTTCCCTTTGTCTGAAGAGCTATAAAAGTGTTCATGGTTCCCCCATTCATTACTGGATACTTTGAGACGAGAGTCCTGTCCAGTCAATTAAACTCCCCAATTAATAAAATATTTTAAAAACTCTCTAATCTCTATCTTGCCTCAGTTTCTCCGGCATTACATTTTGGAGGCCCCAGCGAGATACTAGAGACTGAGACGAGATTAGAGATTACAGATCTCTTGGTCATCAAGGCCTGGGGCGGCTCAGGATCTGAGTCTATTCCTAGAAAATCAACCTTCTGGATTTCTCCAGAGTCTCCGGGAAAAGAAGCAGCTCTTCAGCCGTGGACACGCCTTCAGATCCTTTGATTGATTCGGCTCCTGGGAGAGTAAGTTTTTGTGTCGTTTTAGACACCTGGTCTGGTCTGGTCTGGTTCTGTCTGGTTATGCTATAGCATCTGGAAGCTCAGAATAATAATATGCCGACAGGCATCGAAATTCTGAGTAGGGTATCATTCTGGGACGCTGGAAGATATCCTCTGGCTTGTTTTCTGTCTTCTATGTTGTTACTGTTGTGACTGCAGTCTGTGTGAGTTTTGTCCTGTGTCCCATGTGATGTTTGTTCTGTGTTCTATGTGATTTGTCTGTTTTGTTCATGTAAGAGCTCTTTTAAGTTTTAGGAACTGTTGATCTTTAAGTTTTAAGTTGTAAGTTGTAAGAACTGTGATTGAGAAATTTGGTAATTGGATATAAGGGCAGAAAGGTTAGTTCTGTCAGAAACAGCAGTGTTTAAAGATAGTAGGAGTTTTTCCTCTGGTGGTATAGCCTTATATCTGTTAACTCAGCCACCTTATCATGGGAAACTCTGCTTCAAAAACAATAACTCCACTTGAATGTCTTCTTAGTCATTTTTCTGAGACATTTAAACATCATGATTATGGAATATCGTGGAAAAAGGCTAAACTGAAATTGGCCTTCTTTTGGGGTAGGATGGCTCCCTGAAGGCTCCTTTGATAGGGAAATAGCTTGGGCGGTGCACAGGGTAGTCACAGGTGAGCCTGGCTATCCGGTTCAGTACCCCTATATTGATGTTTGGCTGCAAGTTGTCTCTTACCCTCCTTCCTGGCTAAGGGCTGTGGCCATGACAAATGGCATTCGAGTTTTGGTCACACAGTCCCTGAGGCCAGACAAGGAAAGTTGCAAATTGTCAGCAGCTCAAAGAAAAACGGAGAAAAAAGTTCTACAGGATTCTCCGGAAGACCCCTTAGATAATCTTCTTCCCCCACCCTATTTGAGTTCAGGTCTGTATCCCCCTTTGCCTGGAAATCCTGAACCCGGCCTTTCACCATCTGGGCCTTTATCCCCTTCTCTTTCTCTGCCGCCGTCTTCCCCTGCCTCTGTTTCTTACCCTGCCTCTGTTTCTTCCCCTGCCTCCGTTTCTTCCCCTGCCTCCGTTTCTTCCCCTGCCTCCGTTTCTTCCCCTGCCTCCGTTTCTTCCCCCACCTCTGTTTCTTCTCCTGCTGGCACACAGGGGCTTGGTATGGCCAGTACAGAAGTACTGACTCCTGCCCCTTTGCCGACTCCCTCCCCCATTTCTCCCCTGGCTCTCTGCAGCCTCTGTCTCTCTCACCTTCCTGTACTAGAGGTGGAGTTGAATACAATGCTTCGGGATCTGTCCAGCCAACCCCGGTTCTCCCCAAACCAAACAGGCAAAACATACCTCTAAGGGAAATGAGGGGGGCGGAAGGCGTCCGGTTCTTAGTCTATGTCCCATTTTCTATGAATGATATTTATAATTGGAAAGCTTAAAATCCGCCTTTCTCTGAGAAACCTCAACCCTTGATTAATCTCCTTGAGTCTGTATTTCATACCCACCAGCCCACGTGGGATGATTGTCAACAGCTCCTTACCACCCTCTTTACTACAGAGGAAAGGGACAAAATTAAAAGGGAGGCCAGGAAAGCTGTATTGGGACCGGGAGGAGGATCTGTAGAAGAGCATCGTGCTCAGATTGAAGCCAGTTTTCCCTCTGAAAGACCTTCCTGGGACCCCAACTCCCAGCAGGGTTGCACTGGGCTCTCTGCTTATCACAGATACCTTCTCCAGGTCTTAAAGCTGCAGCCAGAAAGCCTATTAACATGACCAAGATTTCTGAAGTTACTCAGGGTGCAGAAGAATCCCCGCGAGCATTTTTAGAAAGGTTGTATGAAGCTTACCGAACTTATAGCACAATTGACCCAGAAGCTCCTGAGAACTATAGATCTGTGAATATTGCATTTGTTAGTCAATCTGCTCCAGACATACGCAGAAAATTACAGAAGCAGGAAGGATTTGAGGGCATGAATATATCTCAATTAGTCGAGATAGCTCTGAAAGGACGCCTCAGGGCTTTAAAAATTCTCCTACGCTGTTTGGAGAAGCTCTCCATCTGGACCTCCAGCCCTTCTGCAAGGAGCATTCTTATTGCTCCCTGGTCCAATATGTAGACGACCTTCTCCTTGCAGCCCCTAATGAGTCTCTTTGCTTGAGGGCAACCTGTGCCCTTTTGCAACTCCTTCAATCCTTAGGTTACAGGGTCTCTGCTAAAAAGGCTCAACTCTGTCTTCTTGAAGTGTCTTATTTGGGGTATGTTCTCAAGTCTGGTCACCGGTCCCTGTCTTCTGAACGTATCCAGGCTATCCTGTCTATTCCAGTCCCCACTACTAAGAAACAGGTTAGAGAATTTTGGGGAACAGCTGGATATTGTCGCCTGTGGATTCCTTCTTTTGCTGAGATAAAAAAACCTCTTTATTCTGTCACAGCTGGACAGGGTCCCCTCGTGTGGGGCTCTGAGGAACAAGCTGCCTTTGATTGTCTCAGGAGCGCCCTTATCAGGGCCCCTGCCCTAGCTCCTCCCGCTATCACAAAGCCCTTTCATCTTTTTGTGGCGGAAGCCAGAGGTGTCGCTAAGGATGTTTTGACTCAAGCTCTTGGGTCATGGCGACGGCCTGTTGCATATCTCTCTAAGCGTTTGGATTCCATAGCAGCTGGGTGGCCCCCCTGTCTTAGGGCCAGAGCAGCGACTGCCCTCCTGGTAAAGGAAGCTGACAAGCTTTCCTTGGGCCAGTCTCTTTCTATCTCCGCCCCTCACTCTGTGGAGGCTCTGCTCAGGTCTGCCCCTGACAGGTGGCTCTCTAACGCTCATATTACTCACTATCAGGCCCTGCTTCTCGACCACCCCCGCCTCACTTTCTCTAAATCGTCTGCCCTGAACCCTGCCACCTTGCTCCCAGATCCTAGTTCTGAGCCGGTCCCCGTGCATGACTGCTTCCAGCTCCTTGAGGAGTCTCAGTCAGCAAGGCCTGACCTTTCGGACGTCCCGCTGAAAAACCCTGACCTGATCCTCTTTACTGACGGAAGCAGTTTTGTTGTGGGGGACCCCCGTGTTTCTGGGGCAGCAGTGGTGGACTATCCTTCTCTCTCTACCCTTTGGTCTTCTTCCCTCCCCTCCCGATCATCTGCCCAGAAAGCGGAAATCATGGCTTTAACTCAAGCCTTGTGCATAGCAAAAGGAAAATCAGCTAATATCTATACTGACAGCCTCTATGCCTTTGCAACGGCTCATGTCCACGCCTCTCTTTACAAAGAAAGGGGCCTATTGACATCCGCTGGGAGGGAAATTAAGAATAAGGCAGAGATACTTTCCCTGCTCGATTCTATCTGGTTACCCTTCTCTGTTTCTATTATTCACTGCTCAGCTCACCAATCTGGTGAAACAATGGAAGCAGTGGGGAATCGGGCTGCGGATGCAGCAGCTCGCCAAGCCGCCATCGCCTCCCCCACCTCTTCCTTGCCTTTGGCAATCACTCCCCTTCCTCCGGTACCTATTCCCTTCAGAGGATTCTTTCAATTCTCAGAGGGGAGGACAGAGGGAGGGAGCTTGGTGGTACATAAAGGACAAAATTTTTATTCCACAAGCATTAAGTAGAATGCTGGTGAAGGATTTGCATGATTTCACTCATTTGGGTGAAAAGAAAATGCATCAGTTATTGAGCAGATATTATATAAAGGATGTTAGCCAATTGATCAGAAGTTACATTCATAGGTGTAACACTTGTGCTAGAGTAAATATGCAAAGAATTAAGGAAGCCGTGTGGGAATCAGGCTTAAAGGACAGGTCCCTGGGGAAACATGGGAAGTAAATTATACTGAGGTACAGCCGTCAACAGCTGGGTACAAGTACCTGTTAGTTTTTGTGGATACTTTTTCAGGTTGGACAGAAATGAAATAGCTCTCACAGTGGTCAAAAAGATACTAAATGAGTTACTGCCCCACTTTGGTCTTCCAGTGACCATAGGGCCTGCCTTTGTTGCCAAAATATCACAAGGCATAAGCAAGGCCCTGGGCATTGATTGCAAGCTCCACTGTGCTTACCGACCTCAGAGCTCTGGACAGGTAGAGAGAATGAATAAAACACTAAAGGAATACCTTACAAAGCTCGTTTTAGAGACTCAGAGCTCTTGGGTCCCGCTCCTGCCATTTCCACTACTGAGGAGTAGATGCACTCCCAACAGACTGGGTTTAACTCCGTTTGAAATTCTGTTTGGGAGACCACCTCCGATTTTACCCGTGGTCAGGGAACATATAATGGCTGAAGTTTCTAACTCCTCCCTTATCAAGTTTCTACAGGCCCTACAGAAAACCCAGAAGGACATCTCACACCTCGTACGAGAAGCCCTTCCAGTTCCCCTCTCTGAGCCAGCGCATCCATTCCAGCCTGGTGAGGCAGTCCTGATAAAGAAATTTTCTACCTCTGGCCTAGAACCCAGGTGGAAAGGACCTTATACTGTGATTCTCACCACGCCCACAGCTGTTAAAGTTGAATCAGTCCCCGCCTGGATTCACTACAGACGAAGCGGGCGGTCACCACAGAGTGGAAAACAGAGATTGGTGACGACCCCCTGAAGCTGAGACTGACCCGTTCCTCCGGTCCTTGATTTCCCCCAAAGACGCTGGGTGGGAAACCCTGGGAAGATTAATCCTTGTAGTTGCTCTGTTATTTTGTGAGTGCCCTAAATTGTCTGTATGTCCCCCCTCTAAGGACTCCTTTCCCCTTGCGCCGTTTCTACAGTCTGGAAGTGCTCTTATGGGATTTTGCTTAATTCTCTTCCTCCTTCCTTTGTTTTCCAAAGCTCTGGGAAACCCACACGCCCCAAAACCTGTATGGACAATGACTGTTAGAGACCTCGCAGGAGGTCCCTCCTTTTCTGCACCTACTACTCAGGCTCAGAACCCTCGATGACAGTAGATCCCTCCCTGGCTCCCTGCTTCTACTTCAGGGCTCCTATAGATCCCCGCTCCGACTTTGCCCTGGTGTTGGGTGGTGCTCACTCCCAGGAGACGACTCCTTTAGGATGACCATCCAAACCTTTGACCAGCAGACTCAGACCACACTGGAACACCCCCCCCCCCGCATTATCCTAACGATCCAGCAACCGTCCCACCAGAAGTGGGAACAGTCCCAAACTCTTACCCTTTGTTCCCGAGCAGGTAGCACGTTCGAATTCAGCCACTACCTCCTAGTTCAGCGTAAAGATCCGCCCCCATCTAAGCCCGTGGGACCTCTGACTGCTTTACTAGTCCCACCTAGGACACCAGTCCTGGCTGATCCTGTTCTGCCATCACCATCCCTAGCTCCCCAGACCCCTGCTCTGACCCAAAGTTCTCCTATTATTTCTAACCCCTTAGTTCCAGTTGACAGTCCCCCTGAATCCTTTGGTTCTCACTCTATGCTTGATGTGTTGCCCTTGGTGCACTCCTATTTGAACTCCACAAATCCCCAGCTGGGCCATGATTGCTGGCTCTGCTTTAACTCTGAACCCCCTTATTTTGTGGGGATTGCCCTGACAGACTCCGTTCCTGGAACCACTTCTCAGTCTAACTGTACCTGGGAGCAGCCTAAAAATCACCCTTGGGAGTCTCCAAGGTATAGGAACCTGCCTGGTGACTGCTTCCACGAGTCTTTCTGACCCTCTCCTCCAGTTCTGTAAGCCCAGGTCTTTGATTAATATTTCAGCTTCCTCATCAGATGTTGACACAGTTTGGTATCAAGCCCCTGAAGGTTCATGGTTTGCCGGCAGGGATGGCCTGACCAGGTGTGCTTATTCTGCCACTCTCCTCAGAAGGCCAGACTCGTTCTGTGTCCTGATAGCGGTATTCCCCAGCCTGGCTGTCCTTCCAGGAAGGGATGGATGGAGCCACTTCCGGTCTCATTCTTCCCCCATGGAGACAATCAGACAGAAACGGGCTCTGCCGTTCCTTCCCCTCTTAGTAGGGCTTGGGCTGGCAGGCACCACCGCCCTCAGCACTGCAGCCCTCCTGAAGGGCAGTTCTGGGTATGCTGAGCTAAGTGCACAAATGACCACAGACCTGACTCAGATCGAGTCATCCATCTCCAAACTGGAAAGCCAAGTTGACTCCCTGGCTGAGATGATACTCCAGAACCGTAGGGGACTTGACCTGCTGTTTCTGCAACAGGGAGGCCTGTGTGCTGCCCTAAAGGAGGAATGCTGTTTTTATGCTAATAACTCTGGGGTGATCAGAGAAAGTCTAGCCCTGGTTCATAAGAATCTTGAGACTAGAAGACTGGAGCAGGCACAGGGAAAGAACTGGTACCAGTCACTGTTTAATTCTTCCCCCTGGCTAACAACACTTGTTACATCTATTGCAGGACTTTTGATTCTCCCTCTCCTTGCCCTTGCCATAGGTCCTTGCATCTTTTCTACTCTGGTCCGCCTCATCCGCTCCCAAGTGGAGTCGGTCAAAATTATGGTGCTAAGACCTCCTGGGTATCAAGAGGAAGGTGTTCAAAGATTTGAACATTTAGGAGAGAGAGTGTGGAATGTTGTGCCTCAGTTTCCCTGCACTAGTTTCCCTCATTGTCCTGACTGAGTTTCCCTGAATTGTTCTATCTCAGTTTCCTTAACTGTCCTGCCTCAGTCCCCTAAGTCATAAAATCCCCCTGGTTCATTAAGACTGAGGACCATTTGCTCTAAGGTTATAAATTGTCAATGGGAGATGAGCAGACCAGACTAACTGACTCCTAGCTCCCTCTGCCCCCAAGAATTTATGACACTGCCCCTCTAAAATATTCCAAAAGATAAGACTATCTCGGGTACTTCACTGACATCTTTACTTCTGTTATTCAAACATCCTGACTCTGGCTTTTAGTAAAAATTTATAATTTCCCCCATCCTGATTTTCCCGCTTTTTCCTTCCCTTTGTCTGAAAAGCTATAAAAGTGTTCATGGTTCCCCCATTCATTACTGGATACTTTGAGATGAGAGTCCCGTCCAGTCAATTAAACTCCCCAATTAATAAAATATTTTAAAAAACTCTCTAATCTCTATCTTGCCTCAGTTTCTCCGGCATTACAGGGACAGATAGATGGAGGAAGAATTGGCATATTGGGGAAGGCAAACTGCTCGAGCCTAGGCTACGGTGGGAAGTGTCCTTAATTTTTCCATCGGCTGAGTACTTAGGAAAGGGGGGAAGGAGAGGGTGGGTAGGGAAATTTGTCATATTTTTTAAGCAAAGGAGATATGCCTTGTTAATCCAGTGGCAAGGAAAAGTAGACCATATTCTAGACTGGTATCATAGAGGAGGAATGAAGTGTTATTTGTATATTGTTATATATTGTCCATTATGTAATACTTTACTAAAATATTGTCTAATAGTAAATACTAAACTAAAACTAACACTAAAATACTAAAATAAGTTTCAACTGCTGAGTGAGTTGGAGCTTAGACTCCTCCCCCAAATGGACCCAAATGGCCAGGGAATGTGCCCTCCTCTCTACTCCTTCTTTATCTGCCTAGCCTCTACCAAGGCCCAAATAGTCCCGTAACACTTGGTGAGGTAGAGGTAGTAGGGGAGAATGAGCTGCTGGGTGACTCAGTGGATAGACCTGGGGCTTCACCTGTTGCAAATCTATCAGAGCATTCTTTCCCCAGAGCCATTAATTAATTAATCATTGTATTTATTATCTGGGATCAGACTGCTTGAAAAGTGCCTTCAAATTACTTTTTGGAAACAAAGTCATTTGGGGGTAGGATGAAGAGACCTTTGGTTTTGGATATAGTTCTGTGGTTGGGAGACTGAGGGACTGCTTCCTGGTGGGGGCAAGGAATTAGGAAGGAGCAGGGTGGAGTAGACTTCGGAGAAGCATACCCTGGGCATAATTATGATTCTTGCTGCCAAGCTCACTTGTGCCCACCTGCCTTTTTATGCTAAATTTCAACATCTTAGGGCAAAACTCTAGTCAGTCTTTCCTACCCCCTCCATTCTTCTGTTACTCTTTTAAAGGCAAAGTCAGTGTAATGTCAATTGCCAGTGATTTGTACTTGGCTAGAAAAAATTAATATACTTTGTGAATTTTGAATTATTCTCAAAATTACTATCAGGCAAAAGTATAGAGAATGAACTGAGAGTTTACTATTTCTCTGTATTTATCTCCCAATTCCTTTCCCCCCTCCCCATATTGGTTCCTTTTGCTCTTTACCCTATCTTTGGTTTTTCTTTTATTTCAAAAAGGAATTTCAAAATCGATACTTTCTAGGTCAGTCTCTATTTCCTGGGCCTCAGTTTCTCCTTTCTAGATGTTCTATTCTAGCCTTTAATATTTTTGCTTGAGTATCTGTTGCCCCAATGCTCTCTACTGGATGTACCACTTTGTAATCAGCTGCTTCCGGGTCCCAGTGTCATTATTCACAGGTTTATGAATCAGTAATTTCTCATCTCTTTCTCCTACTCTGCCGGTAGGACCGGGGAAAGTGTCAAATAGATGGCATTCCCCACCCACTGCCCTTTAGGCCCATCACCATAACCCACTCAGTGAATTCCACTATTCTAGGTTGGTCCACGTTCAGATTCAGGACTGACATAAAATTTCAGAGAGGTCAAAGGTTTCTCACAAGATCCATTTATTTCCTGGTTTCTTTTGCTGGAATGCTCACTTCTTCTACACAGGTCTAAAGGTGACAGGATCAGACTGAAGTGCACAAGAGACAAGAAGAATTGAAACCAACCGGGGAGGAGGAGATGCTAGCCTTCTGGCTCCTGTCTCTTGTTTTTCAGCTCCTAGTTTCCCAGTTCGTTTTCGCTAAGACAGGTGAGTGACTCTCCCTTCCTGGATTCCCAAGCCTCCAATTGCCTCTAGTCCCAAATGGAAATTTTTGTGGGGCAAAGATTAGTGTTGGAGAATCTCTCCTTACAAATCAATATACTCCTTCTTAGAGCTCTCTTCCTCCCTCTTTTCTCTCCTTCTTTGTCCCTCATTACCCTTTCCCTATTTTAATATTTCAACACCCTTATTTTCCTCCCCCCCAATATCCTTCTCTACTTTCCCACTCTCAGCTCTCCTTTTTTTTTCTGTCTCCCACTGCCTCCTCCCCATCACAATTTCCCATTTTTCCTCTTTTCTCTTCTCGGTGGTTTCCTTATTTGCTGCCCCTTCCCGTTCTTTTCTGAGATAGTGGAATGAGTACTAACTCTGGGATCTAAGAACCTGGATTCAATCATGTTTTAGTGGAAAGAATGATACCATGACCCGGGGTCCATTGCAGAGTAGTTTTAGAGTCCCAGGATGTGAGTTCAAATCCTGCTTCTGATGCGTCCCATGTGATCTTGGACAAATCACTTAAATGATTCTAGACCTCAGTTTTCCCTTCTTCAAAATGAAGGGATTAGGTTAGAAAACCTCAAAGGATCTCCTTTAGATCCTAAATTTATAGTCTGATGCTAAATCCTGCCTCTGATGAGGCTTACTCTAAGGACTAGCCTGATTCTCTTCTCCATAAAATAAAAGAATTAGACTGGATGATCTTTGGGATCCCTATGATCCTATGGTTTGACCCTTATTCCTTAGTCCCTTTTTCTTTTCTTTCTCGATGTTTGAAATTGAGGAGAGTGAATTCTGTATGACCTGAGTGAGCCCTGTAAAAAATTATGTAAAATCACAAAAAGCCATGTCCTCTTTGATCCACAAACCCAAATGGTCTTACATCCTCTCAGAGTAAAATAGCTTTCTTTTCTTCAAAAATGACTTTTTGCAGATCACTTCTCCCTTGAGAATGATATGCCGCCCAGAGAATACCTCTTGGTGTTTTTTTTTTTTGTTTTTTTTTCGTTTGTTTGTTTGTTTGTTTTTTACCATAGCCTCTGGGTTTAAAGAGAATTCCTTTGCTCAGAACTCATGCTTTGGAGAGAAGGAACCCCACTTACTCCTGAGTAACCTCTTCATCGGTACTCTCATCCCTCACCAAAATCTCCTTAAATTAACAGTGAGGACATGGGTTAGACCTCTGCTTTCTGAGTGGTGCCCAGGCCTTTTCTAGGACCACCCTTGGCCGGCTCATCATCAATCTTGATTCAAGAAAGAACGGGATTAGAACAGAGTGGTTTTCCTTTCCCCAAGAGAGCTTAGTTTCGTTTCTTCTTTTCAGTCTCCCATCCCCCAACACGCCTGACTTTTTGAGGTTTCCATCTGTCCACTAATCCAGAGGGGGAAGGGAGAAAGGAATAAGCATTTATATGGCATCTACCTTGTATTAGTCCCTGAGCTAAGTGTTTTTGCTTGTTTTTTACAAATAGTCTCTCTTGATCTTTACAATAATCCTGGAAAATAGGTGGTTATTATTCTCATTTTACGGAAGAAACTAAACAAACTTGCCTAACTAAGGTCACACAACTTACTTAGGGTCTGAAGTCAGAACTACATCACCAGCCAGCTGCCTATAGGGAGAGGAAGAAGAATCAAAAAGGTAGGAGCAGGATAAAGAAACGGAGAGATGATAGAGCTTTGGGAAGTGGGAGTTGGTTTCATCAGACCCTTCTAGCTTTCCACAGTATAGCCCCGGTATTCTCTAATCCTCCCTACCCATATGGTAAGGGTTTGGGAAGGGGGGGAATTGGAGAAATACAGGTGAATAATGGAGTAGAATTTAGTTCCTAGAACTAGAGTCACTTGCATGTGAATGGTTATCAATCCTGAAATTTTCTGGAATTTGTCCTGTCTCAGACTGCAATTTCACCTGGCTGTTTGCCCAGATCATAAGATAGAGAAAAAAATGAATAGTTGGGTGTGCCTCAAGTTTTTTCTCCCCTTTCCCAACACTTACCCAGAGACTCAAGCCTATAAGGCAGGCCTGGAATAAACTTGGTTTTTGGCCGACTAGTATTTATGCCATTTCTGATAAGGTGTGAGAATGGGGGGGGGACCCCCTGTGGTGCATTGAAAAAGAATTCACAAACCTGAAATCCGTGGCAAAAGGAATTTTATTTCCCCTAAGAAGACAGCTAGTTAGGAAGTCGGCCTTCTTTGTGGGCAGGGAATAAGCAAAGGTAGGTTACACTGAGAAGAGTGTGCATAATCCTGTTTAGGACTTCTGCTAGGGTTCAAAGTTGTCTTTTATTAGCCTGAGGCTTAAAGCTTCAATTCAATTCAAAATTGAGATTATTTAACAGGGAGTTTGAGCCCCTCAATGTTGATTATGCCCTAAGGCTGAGATTTCTAGTTGAAAAGAGATTACTTATCTTTTCCCTAAAGGGAAAGAATTTCCCTAGTGGACAGAAGGGTGTGATCCCTCCCAAGAAGCTGGAAGAGTTTGAGATTAAGGAATTCTCCCCCAAAAGGGGAACAAAGTTTCAGGGCCCTCACAAAGGTTAAAAGGGACACAATTTATATCATTTCCACCCCTTGGAGTGAAAGATCTCCAATCATCACACATATACTGATGCTCTTGTTAAGGATAAGACACCCCAACAATGTTAGGGTCCCCAGGTTGGTGTCGAAGGTATAGCAAAAGAATTTGAAAACTCAGTTTGTTTCCAAGTTAAGAGGCAAAGATTTAATATGCTGCTAATAGCAGGCTGAGTTCCAAAAGAATTTAGCTAAGAACCAGGAGCAAAAAGATAAATTTATAGGAAAAAGATGGAAAGATCTGGCCCTTCTTGTCACTGATGTGCTAATTTTATGGCTTAGAGGAGGAAGTGAGGAGTGATCTTAAAAGTGGACTTGAGGAGTGGGATATATCCCATTATTGAATCCTATGGCCTAGATTGTTTCAGAAACTTTTGTTATTATTAGTCGACAGATTATTATCTGAAAACCAGCATTGTTTGTGGAACTATAGCAGTCCCAAGGCCAGATGGCCTTAGGGTTAAAGCCAGGTAGCCTTAGGGTTATTGCTATACCCTCCCTAGTCATGGGGGCTGTGGCCCCTTAAGAATACTTTTCTGATCTCCAACTTCCTTTGGGACTGACCTTTGATTTACAAGATCTGGTCAAAGACACCCTTTTGCATTCTAAGGGGAGAGATCCTGATCTGAGCCAGTTTGGGCTGTACCCAGCCCCCATTCTAATGATCTGCTCAGGTAGCCCAACCCCCATCTGGTGGGTTCTGGCCCTCAAGGAATCAACCTGGACTCCACCCATAGGCCCCTTCAAACAGATAAAAGAGCCAAGCTGGAATCATCCCTTGGCAGAGAGTTGAAAGATGCCAGCACCATGCTTTGCATCACAGACTCTCTGTCCCACCACTTCTGGTGTATTTCTTCTTCTATCTAATACCTTTTACTAACCAGACTTTAATCTTACTTCCAAACCCTACAATAAGCCTGTTTTTATCAATCTAGGTTTCCGGGCCTGTAAATTCATTTACAGGGGACTCTCAAGCCACTAGACCTCATTTAACTCCATTTTCTTGCGCCGAATCTAAAGCGGTTGCAGGGGAGCTCCATTTGACTCCCTGTACCCCAATCCTGCCACTAGACCTCAATTAATCCTAATTTTATTTAGATATCCCTTAGCTAAACCTCATCACTAGGAGCTACACTATATCACTTTTCTCCCACTCTAACAAAACTAGCGTCAGTCCTACTAAAGACTAACTTCCAATGGGACCCGCCTATTCACACTGCACTCTTACCTACATTGTCTTGTTTGCCGATGCTCATTTGTCAAAATGTTATTAGCTCCAATTTTAGGGATGAAGAAACTAAAGTTCACAGATGGCAAGTGAGTCACCCAAATTCACCTGACCAGTTTATTGGCAGAATTATGACGCTTACCTCAGGTCTTTTAGACTTCAACTATAATAAATCTTTCAGGCCCACTTTTTCTGGGTCTCAACCTATGGGTATAATGTATCTCCCTCCTTGAGTTCTATTATAGCAATTGATTCCTGGACAATCTATGAGAACCAAAAGAATGAGTGTTAAATGATAGAATTTTTAGTATTTCTGTAGGTAGGAAGGAGCTGTGCCAGTGACCTTATGTCATCCCATATCTTTTTTTTTTATCATCATTCTATTCTAGGTTGCCTTTTCAATGGATGGGCTATAACCCATTGGAGTCATAACAGAATTCTAGCACTGACACAAATCTAGTTGAATTTGCCCGGGGGCATAAGGGAAGTTTGGAAACTTTGTCTATGATTGAAGTGCACTGGAGGCATACATCATGAGAGTTAGGAAGTTTGAAGAATTCGGAGGCTGGGTTGCTTAAAGGGGATGGGATCTCTGCTGAGGTGAAGAAGGTCGTGAGTCAGGAACTGAACTTATTGGTGGGGAAGGGAGGGAAGAGGGCTCTGGAAGTCCATGGGTGATAGAAACAAGGAGCCAGGAAGGAGGAATTGAACCTTGAAATAAGATTAATGGTTACTGAGTGTTGATGGTCTGAAAATAGCATTAGGGAGCAAGGAGCATTCCAATTCTTACTGGCTCTGTTGAGGTTCAAATGACACCCCAAAAAAGGCTGGGTTTCCAGACCAGTGTCCTGAGGTGTCTCAAAAGAATTTGCAGGCTCGGACCCATCTCCAAGTCAAGGGACAAAGTTTATTATGTAATGCCAATTAAAGCAGGCTAAGTTCCAAAAGAATCAGCAAAAAACCAGGAGTGAGAAGATAAATTTATAGGAGAAAGAGAGATCGATGTGTGCTTCATGTCACTGATATGCTAATTTTTTTGGCTTAGAGGTGGAGTTGAGGAATAATGTTTGTGGAACTATAGCACTCCCAGGGCCAGGGGACTTAGGGTTATCACTATATCTTCCCTAGAAGGGAAGAATTATATTATTTTTAACTGCATCACTCCCAAGGCCAGGTGACCTTAGGATTATTCCTACATTTTCCTTAGAAGCTGCACCCCATCAGCCCTGTGTGTCATTGAATATGAGAGAAGGAACAGGCTGGTTTGGGAAAGGGTAGCAGGAAATGTGCAGAAAAGTAGGCTTCAATGAGCATTGAGAGATGGAAGAATCCTAGCTACGATCAAACGAGTAGAACTGGAAGGGACCTAAGAGCTCATCTAGTCTAATCCAAAGGTTGTTGATGAGGTATAACCCAAATGATGGAGTCTAGCTAAGGGATACCTAAATAAAATTAGGATTAATTGAGATCTAGTGGCAGGCTTGGGGTACAGGGAGTCAAATGGAACTCCCCTGCAACTCCTTTAGGATTTGGCACAAGAAAATGGAGTTAAATGAGGTCTAGTGGCGTGAGAGTCCCCTGTAAATGAATTTACAGGCCCGAAAACCTAGATTGAAAAAAAAAAAAAAGTTTATTGTAGGGTTTGGAAGTAAGGTTAAAGTCTGGTTAGTAAAAGGTATTAGATAGAAGAAGAAATACACCAGAAGTGGTGGGACAGAGAGTCTGTGATGCAAAGCATGGTGCTGGCATCTTTCAACTCTCCGCCAAGGGATGATTCCAGCTTGGCTCTTTTATCTGCTTGAAGGAGCCTAGGGCAGTGCCAAATTCTTGGCGGGCTTTTCAGATAAGGAAGAAACTGTTTTAGGGAAACCTGAGCAGATAGTTGGGGGTTGAGAAAACCCAAGCCAGCTCAGACCCGGATCTCTCCCCTTGGAATACAAAAGGGTGGTTTTGACCAGATTTTGTACATCAAAGGTCAGTGCCAAAGGAAGTTGGAGATCAGAAAAGGAATCTTAAAGGGGGCTACACCCGCACCAGTTGTGACTTTCCCAAGATCACAGAGATCCTAATTCCATTTTATTATTCAATCTTTTCAGTTATAGCCAAGTCTTCATGAGCCCATTTGGAGTTTTTTGGGCAAAGATACTGGAGCAGTTTGCCGTTTCCTTCTCCAGCTCATTTTATAGTTGAGGAACTTCAGTTAGCTTCAGCTAACAGGGTAGAGTGACATGGTCACAACTCTAGTAAGTGTCTGAGGTCATGATGAGGTTTAGATTTAGGGAATCAAAATGAGATTAGGGTTTCTGGTGGTCAGGGAGTTAAATGATAAGGTCTAGTGGCAGGTTCGGGGTTCAGGGAACCAAATGGAGAAGTTTGACTCCCCTGTACCCTCTTGGGATTCAGCGCAAGGTAGGGAGTTTTGGTGACTCCCTTCTGGGGGTGCAGAGATTCTCTATAAAGGAATTTACAGACCTGAAAACCTAGATCGATAAAAGGGTTTATTATAGGGATTAGAAGTAAGGTTGGAAAACCTGACAGAGAGGCATAAAGTCTGGTTAGGGAAATAGGGTAAAAAGAGGATAGCACTGGAAAAGAATATTATTCCAGTGAGCAGATCTATGGAAAATGGAGTTTTGCACTGAGAATGCAGTTTTCAGTGGACAGAAAATCCTGGCAGCTGAGTAAGCCACTGAGGTCCATCTGCAAAGACCTTAGCTGATAGAAGCTTATTATATTGGTTATCTTGGTGGGGGTTAGAAAGCTGCACTGCCCAAGCAAGTCAGAATGGGCAGCCTGGGACAACTGGAGCAGATCAGAACCAGTGGGGGCTAGGAGAACCCAAGGTGGCTCAGATCTAGTGGGGGCTGGGACAAGCCCGGATCTCTTATTGGAATCCAAAGCGAAACTTTTGACCAGGATTTGTGAATCAAAGACCCTGGCTTCCTGGACTGATAATGCATCAGCCAGGAGGGCTGGGAAACTAAAAGGAATCACAGATCAATCAATAGGAAACAGTTTCTTAAAGGGACCACAACCTGCTTCAGTCAGATTTGAACTCATGAAGCTGAGTGTTCCTGATTCTAAGCTACCTTCCTGATTTCATATCCAGGGCTCTTTCCACTCTATCACAGAAAGAATGTGAAAAGGTGGGATCTAGGATGAAGGGGAAGTTTGTTAGTAATGGAGTAAAATTCCAAAAGATGTAGTTGAAAGGGAGAGAAGGTATACAGAGACTGGGAAGGACTAGTGTTTTCAACTATGGGAAAGGATGGACCAGTGCTAATTGATGTCATTCTGATCCCTGGGTACTTAGACCAAGTAGCACACGAGGGCAGTTCATCCTCTGGAAAATGATAATTATAGTACCTGGAAAGAGGCAATCTTGGCCAAGTAAGAGAGGATCCAGTAGGGCAGCCCATATGTGAAGGAAATTCTGGCTATGCTGGCGCCTGGGACAAAGCCCTGGCTGTTCTTTGCTAGTTCTGGATATCATCCTCACCCCTAAATTTCCCAAACATTCTCCCATTCCAATCCCCTAGAAAAACTCCCAGGGAAGTTTCAGAGTGCACCTTGCCCAGTTTCTCAGGATGAATTTTCCCTCTCTCAGATGAGTTTAGCCTGCTGTTTATTCAAGCTCCTCTTAAAAGATATCTTGGGTCCAAAGAACATTATAGCTAGAAGATGTTTTTTTCCTTATTTGTTTGTTTGTTTTAGGCATAGATCATCTAGTCCAACACCCTCACTTTATAGAGAAGCAAATAAGCCCAGAAGTGACTCATTCAGAATTAGGGGCAGAGCCAGGGGTAGAACCCGGATTGCCTGGCTCAAATCTTTCTACTATAGAACATGGGTGTCT
This sequence comes from Sminthopsis crassicaudata, assembly GCF_048593235.1. Taxonomy (NCBI): domain Eukaryota; kingdom Metazoa; phylum Chordata; class Mammalia; order Dasyuromorphia; family Dasyuridae; genus Sminthopsis; species Sminthopsis crassicaudata. The sequence continues at coordinate 294,906,605 of NC_133620.1, forward strand.
TCTATAATGCTAATAAGGAAAGGTTGAAGATATATGAACAGAAAAGAGAGAAGCTGTGATACTCAGCAGGAGCAGCTTAGGGTAGCATTCTGCTTTTTACAGAACACTCTCATATATATCTCTTTTTTTTGTTTGTTTGTTTGTTTTTTCTGAGGCTGGGGTTAAGTGACTTGCCCAGGGTCACACAGCTAGGAAGTGTTAAGTGTCTGAGACCAGATTTGAACTCGGGTCTTCCTGAATTCAGGGCTGGTGCTCTATCCACTGCGCCACCTAGCTGCCCCCTCATATATATCTCTTAAATGGAGGCATTGATCATCTCATTGGATCTTTCTAACAACTTTGTGTCTTAGGTGGTAAGAGCATTATCAGCTCCATTTTACAGATAAGGAAACTGAGGTATAAAAATAATTTTTGTGTGTGTGTTATTCAAGATCACAGGTAGAACATATCAAAGAAAGGTAAAAGGTTGGCCTTCTGTGCTGAGAATGCAATGGGCCAGAGTTAAAATGCTCTCTTCTATCCCCAGTCCTCACTGCATTAGCTCAAGAACTTCTGGCTGGGGCAGCCAGGTGGTACAGTGGTTAGAGTACCAGCCCTGAGTTCAAATGTGACCTCAGACACTTATCACTTCCTGGCTGTGTGACCCTGGACAAGTTACTTAACTCCAATTGCCTTAGCAAAAACAAAAACAAAAACAAAAACAAAAAAACAAAACAACGAACTTCTGGCTGTTCTTTAGGTCCATGGTGTCTTCCTGCCCAATCCAGTTCTATTCTAGTCAAGTCATGTTAAGTGATCTCTTGACATCTATGATCTGAGGTAGTGGCATTAGGACTCAATGGCTTCAGTAATGGATGAAGTAGACTTTTTCCCTTGACTTTCCCTAAATACCCACCTTTCTCTTCTCTCTCTTTCCTTAGGAGCTAAGGAATTGACTACTTACTCACCCAGGCTCCCCTCTTTTTGCCTGCAAAAGTCTACCCCCTTTGGGAAACTCTCCTTGATAGAGGGAAAGAGGGTCTTTGCAGTGTGCTATAGTGAAACCTTGAACTTGACCTCAGTGAATTCTGAATCTATCTTATCTATATGGCCTCTTCCATTAAACCTTGTTTGTGTGTGTGACCTTGCACCTCATAAAAAGATAGGCTATACAACATTTGCAGTCTATAAATACTGAGTTTGACAACCAACACCCCATGACTTAGGCAATGTAACTATTTTGTGACAAAGACACTGAGACATAAAGAAGTTCTATTATATTGCCCAAGATCACAAGTGGGTAAGTTTCAAAGTTGAGATTCAAATCCAGGTCCTTCTCCAAGGCAACATCTTTCCTCCTATTCCAGAGTCCTCTGAAGGGATCTGAGATTTTATCAGAGCAGCATTTTGTCACAGATCAAAAGTCTCCTGTGTCTTTATAGATGGTCCCTAAGAGCTGCTGTAGCTGAAAAACCAATCATCCTACTTTCAGCTTGATTGATCTTCAGTGAATAAACATCCTTGTGCCCAATACTTGAAGCTAGCCTTTGAGACAAAGGAGCTAAGATGGATAGAAAGCTGGTCTTGGAGTTAGCAAGGCTAACAGTGTTAGGTATGAATTTTACCACATTCCTTGTGGGGGAACAACATTGGTTCCCCTGCATTTGTTACTTGTCACCACTCTTTATGCATCCAGTAATCCATTTCTATATAGGCAATTATCTAGAGAAAAAGGAGGCAGCAGATTGGAGGATAGATAGCTCCTGGCCTTCTGTTCTCATTCCAAGAAGCTGGGATTGCAATGTCTGAGGATTTGTGAGGAATAAATGAGATGATAACTGAAAAAGACCCCTTACTGATGGCAGCTGAGTGAAATGTGCAAACTGAGGAAAAACAGACATTTTTACTTCACTCTATTGCCTTCTGCTTCTCCTACCTATGCTTGGCCCCAGTCTATGGCAGTTGTTCTCCTCCCCTACTGCTATGGTGGCTGGCCCTGGTAATCAATCTTCCTTTAACCAGGATGCTCCTTTTGTTCTCTTTCAAGGCAGAGGTTAGATTTTACTAGCAAATAAAGGGAAATGGAAAAACTCAACTTTGATGATAACAGACCTTGATAAATCAACCTCAATCAATTCAAGAAAACAGTGAAGAAATAAACCTACAAAGAAGGTCATACAAATTATAGCAGCTTAATAAATTTTTATTGACTAACTGACATGCCAAGGCCATTCTGGGAAAATTTAGGTCCAGTTAAACATTTTATACTCATCCTAGGTTCGTTCTGACTACTTCCCCAAAGTCACAACTCATCTCCATTACCTCACCCAAGCAAGACAAAGGTCTGAAACTTAAAAGGTCCTGATCCAAAGCACAGGCTTTTAACAAGAAGAACTAACTTGCTTTAGTACTTGGCAAGAATAATCTTTTACAATGTGATGCTAACAGTGCCTCCATCCCCAAGCCTTATTCCAAAGGAATTCTTTCCTGGGCAGTCTGCCCTGCTTCTTCCCCAGCAACTCAGGATCTCTGTCTCCCTATCCATAAAGCTTTGTGCTCTGAGCCACTGTTCACCTCCTCAGTTGGATTACCCTGAAAAATTGACTTTAGGTTTCTTTTTGAGTGCTGGTCACTGGGACTAGAATAGCTTTAGAGACAGGAAAACATTTCCCCAAAGCCCCTCCTGATCTAGGAATGTCCCAACCCAAACCCTTATTCAGTGCCCTCTAGCTTCACAGGTGCCTACTTTCTCTTTCAGGACAACATGAGAATGGGACCATCTGGGACTCCGGAGGGTGTGCCTTTGATCTAAACCTTAATGCCTCCAAGTGCCAGTGGCAAAAGGCACCCTTCAATCATACAGGTGAGGTCAGCTGCATCTGTGAAGGGACTGGGATTCTCTCCAGGTTCATAAGGGATGGGAACTTAGAGAAACCAAGATTCAATCATTCTCTTGTGATTACAAAATCAAATGGTCACTCCCTTGGGTTGGTGAGGTGAGCTTGGATTTTTTATTTTAAATAGGACTTGTACTTTCATAGAGAAATTGAGGCAGAAATTATCTCTCTTAACACAGAGCAGCACCTCTGTGCCTTAAAGGGTTGGCTGGGGTACTGTGCAAAGTCCTAGAAGTGAGACTTGCCTCAGATCTTCCTGAGTCTGAAGTAGCCTTTGACTTTGGCCATGTTTTAGTATAACAGATTAGATTATAGCAGTTACATCCCAGTCAGGAAAGATACTTCCATCTCCTGGTTAATTTTTTTTTTCTGGGAAAGAGGGCAGAATTTGTATTTTCTTCAGTGTGGGGAACTCCTATTGAAGCCAAGCAACAATCACCCAAATTTTACCATCTTGGAGAATTGCCTAGAGCAAAGCTTCTTGAACTATGGGTCAAGACCCTATCTTGTGAATGTAGGAGTCACAAAATTATGTAAGAGCTTCCTGGTCTCTGTAGGTTAGAGGAACAGAATGTCCAGAAAGGATAGTCTCAGATCTCTCATGTAGTTATCTGATTTCTAGATATCTTTTCTTAGACAATATAAGTTTTATTCTCTGGATATGTCTAAAAGATTCTCTGGTTCCATACCTAGAGTTCCTAGATACTTCTGGTTCTCCAATTTTAAAACTTCAGAAAATTTCAGTTTCTATATATCTATTCTTTCTATCTTTTCTTAAGTCCTGTGCCTCACATAAGAATCTCTTAAAAATTTATGAGGGCCTAACTGTAAAATTAATTCTTCTGCCTTTTAAAATTATGAGACACTTTTAAAAAGTGGAAAAATAATTTCATTTTCCTTATCATTATCAATGAAATTTATATGTAAAATCCAATTAATTCTTAATTAATAAAACCTTAGAACTTATTACCAAAACATACTTTAAGACCTGAAGAGAAAGTTAAAATATTTTATTCAATACACCAAGACAGTAAGCATCTAGAAACTGGCTTCCATTCAGTCCATGAGCTGTTTGTTATAGACAGGCATAAGCAGGTTCCATATAAGGACAAAGAGCTTTTGATTGGATCATGAGATGATGCATGCAAGTGAGTTGTCAATGTTTTAAACAAAGTCAGACTGACAGGACAAATAGCTGAGTTTACACATACTTCTTCTACAGGCTCTCACTAAATCAATTAATCAATAATCAATAAACATTTATGTGAGCCTAAAAACTTGCCAAGTCAATAATGATTTGGTTTCCAGCTGCACTTACTCCTTTGTGCTCCTCAACTGGTTTACTCTGAAAAATTGACTTTAGGTTTCCTTTTGAGTGCTGGTCACTGGGGCTAGAGTAGCTCTAGAGACAGGAAAACATTTCCCCAAATTCCTGCATCTTACTGCATCTTACTCCTTCATCTGGTGTTATTTAACATTCCAGACATTAGTGTTGTCCATCCAGACTATTAGTCAAGAAGTGTGACCTAATCTAAACTTTATCTTTTGGAGCCTCGATGCTCCATATGAAGAGGTCCAATTTAATTAATGTCTACTCAAACAGTCAAAAGTGTGTATGGACACCATTGCTTAAGGTAGGCCTTCCATTAGCTCACAAGGGTCACAGATTCTATGTTGGATCACAGAAAATTCTGGTGCTGTTCCCTATGTAGGACTTGGAGTACCCATTACACCATTATACTGGAGCTAAGTTAAAGAAGCCAGAGCTACCAATTTCCCAACTTCCCTGATTCTTTTCTAATAACTATTCATTTCTTTCTTCTCATGTCCAGAAGCATGCATGAATCATGAGGCTGGAACATGCCTGTCCCTCACCTCTGTAACATAGTTATGAATATACTGTTCTTTGAAAAGTAATATTATTCTGGTGCATGGAAGTAGCACTCTGTCTAATAGAAGCTAAAGACACCTGGAGAGTATTGCTCACTTTGCAGGAGACTTATCATCAAAGAAATAGGAAGCTGGGTCCCAGAGGACGAAGCTTCAGAGCATAGGGTTAGGGGGATCCTAGAGGATCGTTTGCATGATTATCGAATCATCAATTGTGAGTGGAAAAAAAAACTAAGAGGTCATATTGTTCAACCTTTTCATTTTCCAGTTAGGTAATAAAGGTCCAAATGACTTGTCCACCCAAGCAACAAGTGGCACAGCCAGTATTCTTTTCACTGCCCCACAAATTAATTCAGCAAATATATTTAGTAGCAAGAAGGAAATTTGAGAATCCACTCTGGAATCAGAGAATCAGAGTTCACATACTGCCTTTAAAGTCTTCATCTACAAGCTCTGACAAATCACACAACCACCTTAGGCCTCATTTTCCTCAGCTGTAAAATGAGGGAATTAAATTAGGTGGCTTCCAAGGTCCCTTCCAATTGTAGATCTATGGTTCCATGTAAGAAAAGGGGAAAGGCCATTTCTTTCTTAAAAGGAGAAAGAAGCATTCAACAAATCTCCTGTGCTCAAGACACGATGAGCCTACAGAGATAAGACACAATCACAATGTGGAAGAAATGATAATCTGGTGGGAGCTAGAAGACATGCAGTGGAAAACTAGAATAAGATTAGTAGTAGGAAAGGTATCAAATCAGAAAAGACAGGGTTCATATCTGACTGAAATCAAGGAAGATCTGGAGGAGATAATAACTGAGGGAATTTTGAAAGATGGCTCTGATTCAGAACCTGGAAGGGAGATGGATATAAAAGAAGAGTAAAAGATGACTAGTAGGTATGGCTGAGCACACAGCTAAGCCCTTAGAGGCTACTAGAAAGTCACAAGAAGCATCATTGTGTTGGGGATGTGCAGTCTTTTGATGAGACAAGGCTCGGGTGAAGTAAAAGAATTTACTAAATTATAAGTAAAAGTAGAAGTAAAAGTTTATTATAAAGCATCCAGAGATCTCAGTGGAGCAGAACTCTTTGATGGAATTAGAGTTCTGTCCGTTCTGCCCACCCGCCCATTCTTCCCACCCTGGTATATATGATTTGAGACATACAGAGCTATTGGGTTTCAATAGGCTTCAGTAAGGCTATAGAAAGTTTGATTAGTGATAGTTCAAACTGTATAGAGCTTAAGTGGAAGTACTTAACATGAATTCAGTTCTATTGAAAGTTAAGGAGGGGTACTTAGCTTTAGTTCAGCTCTGTAGAAAACTTGGGTAGTGTCAGCTGAACTCTATAGAAAGGTAAATTAGTGAAACTTAACAGAGGTGGGGTTGGGCTGGCTTCTAGCTCCGGATGATGAGGAAAATTATTTTTTAGGGTTTCCAACCTCAGTTTCCCTCGTCAGATTCCCCATCAATTGCAGAGGAAAAAAGAGGAAGGATAAAGGCTGAAGGGGAACAAGAAAATGAGATGGATTATGCTACATATTATACTATATTACTATTATACTATTCTTCCTCACCAAGGGAGATACCAAAAAAAAAGAGCTGGAAGATGAGAATGAGAATCTGAGAAGTCTTCAAATATTCTCATGGATATAGAAAAGAGAAGGGTTTAGATTAAATATTTGTTTTTTTCAGAGGACAAAATTATGATAAGTTATAAGAGAGCAAATTTCAATTGATGTAGAGAAATTTGCAGTTTTGGATTACAAATCTAGCTCCAATATTCGTTATAAGACAATGGCTGGAGTGGGAGCCAGAGGTGATGAGGTAGAGGAGGTCTCAGAATCAAGGTGGGCACAGCTACACCAGGGCCACCAGGAGAAAGGCTTGCCTTCAAGTTTTGTCTATACAATTAATGGTAGCACTTACCAGTTGTACAGGCTTCATAGAACCACTTCTTCTATACTAGGCTGTTAATGCTTGTTCCTTCTCAAAGAGGATCAATGGCAACAGGAAGTTGATGTTTTGACTTGAAAGTGAATTGGATTTAAGTGAGACAAGTTGTGCAAAGTCATCAGTTTCATTGTTTCCTTTGAAGCCATCAGGACAATTGAAAATGAAGTATTAATATGAATGAAGAATGGAAGGCAGATGCAGTAGAAGACTTTGGCTTTGTTAAACTAAAGTCTTTTCCAGTTTTCAGTTTATTTGAGGCAATACTTATTGAATGATTAAGGCTGGGTAATAAATGAGAAGGGAGGGGGGAGAAATGGTTCTACTACCTATTAATAAAAAAATATCAGTTTGGGAGGAAAAGACTCTCCAAGTTTCTGGCCAAAACAGAAACAATTGTTTTTTACATTCATTTTGAACCATCAAATCAAACAACGATCAACAGAAGACTTGGGATGGGAGTAATTGGTCAAGCAATGAAAGTCAGAGTGATTTGGGGTTAAATAAAATTAAGAATTATATTTGAATCTGATTACTGATTTAACAGTTTTATTTCAAGATATTTATATTCTTTTGTACAGAGCACCCACATATAAGGGGAAAGAAGGGATGAAGAGAAGGAGTAAAAGGAGGAAGGAGATTGGGAAGGAGGAAAGAAAGAAGGCAGAAAGAAAAAGGACTAGATACTTGACGATGGAGGTTGTCCTGGTGCTTTAAGGGGTTAGGCAACCAGATTTTTCTACTTCCTAATAAATAATCAATAATGGAGGGGAAGTTGAAATGTGAAGCTACACTATGACCTTTGTATGGCCTCCCAGAGAATCCAAAATTAGTTATTTTGTTTATTGGCTAATTCTCAAGGGAGAGTCAAGTATTATTATTTAAAACAGATGCCCTTTAAAATTTTTAAAGTTGCATTGGATTGATTACTGTTCATGGAAAGTTGTAGGGGGCAGGAATGAAGAAAAATTTGGAATAAAAGGTTTGCAAAAGTGAATGATGAAAACTAATTTTGTACAAACTTGGGAAAGTTAAAAGATATTTACAAAAAAAAAGAAAAAAATTAATTCTTACAGAGAAGCAGACCTTTTCCCTATTTTAGTGTCAACCCAGTATTTATTTTTCATTAATTACTAAAACTGAAGAAAAAAACAACTGGTTATGACATACATTTTCTTTCTTTGGAAAATTAAAATATTAGGCAAGATGAATTTATTAGCAAAGATTAAATTATGATATCTTATAAATCTGAATGATAAAATTCAAGAGAATTAAATGTAGGCAAAGAAGGAAATATAATAAGGTAACAAAAATAGAGAAAAGAGATTGAATAGGGAAAGAAGGAAAGAAAACTAAGGAAAAGAAAAAAGAATTAAAGGTTAAAAACTCAAAGATTAAACTAGATTTCTCTACATGAACAGAAACCAACAAGAAAAATGAGAAGACTATTGATAGTACTGACAACACTTCCCAAGATCTTATTACTACAGTATCAGAAAGTGTCACAAGGTCCCAAGACTCTTCAATCATGACACACACTGTTCTGAGTACAATAGAGACTACCACCACCTGGACTAGGTCCACAACACCAGTAAACCTTTCTCAAGAAAAAAAGAATAAGATTCCTCTTTCTCTTGTAACATTAGACAGGGTGAGAAAATCCCTTGACTCCTCAAAGACCGCTCCTACTGTTCCCAGTACCATGGAGTCCACCACCAAGGTAATTGGATCATCAACACCTATAACTTCTCAAGAAAAAACTACAATGACCTTAATTTCTCCTGGAACAACAGAAACAGTGACAACTTCCCCTGACTCTTCAACGCCCACTCTCAATGTTCTGAGTACCATGGAGTCTACCACCTTGGTAACTGGGTCATCAACACCTGTAACTTCTCCAGAAAAAACGACAATGACCACTGCTCCTCCTGGAACATCAGAAAGGGGGACAACTTCCCCTGACTCCTCCAGCACCACTCCCACTGCTCTGAGTACTATGGAGGCCACCACACTGGTAACTGGGTCATCCACACCTCTACCTCCTCAAGACAAAACTACAATGACCACTACTGCTCCTGTACCATCAGAAAGTGTCACAACTTCCCCTGACTCCTCAACCACCACTCCCACTGTTCTTAGTACCATGGAGTCCACCACCATGGTAACTGCATCATCAACCCCTGCAGTATCTGAAGGAAAAACGACAATGACCATTCCTGCTCCTGGAACAACAGAAACAGTGACAACTTCCCCTGCCTCTTCAACGCCCACTCCCAGTGTTCTGATTACCATGGAGTCTACCACCTTGGTAACTGGGTCATCAAGACCTGTAACTTCTCCAGAAAAAACCACAATGACCACTGCTCCTCCTGGAACATCAGAAAGGGGGACAACTTCCCCTGACTCCTCCAGCACCACTCCCACTGCTCTGAGTACTATGGAGGCCACCACACTGGTAACTGGGACATCCACACCTCTACCTCCTCAAGACAAAACTACAATGACCACTACTGCTCCTGTACCATCAGAAAGTGTCACAACTTCCCCTGACTCCTCAACCACCACTCCCACTGTTCTTAGTACCATGGAGTCCACCACCATGGTAACTGCATCATCAACCCCTGCAGTATCGGAAGGAAAAACGACAATGACCTTTCCTGCTCCTGGAACAACAGAAACAGTGACAACTTCCCCTGCCTCTTCTACGCCCACTCCCAGTGTTCTGAGTACCATGGAGTCTACCACCTTGGTAACTGGGTCATCAACCCCTGTAACTTCTCCAGAAAAAACCACAATGACCACTGCTCCTCCTGGAACATCAGAAAGGGGGACAACTTCCCCTGACTCCTCCAGCACCACTCCCACTGCTCTGAGTACTATGGAGGCCACCACACTGGTAACTGGGTCATCCAAACCTCTACCTCCTCAAGACAAAACTACAATGACCACTGCTGCTCCTGTACCATCAGAAAGTGTCACAACTTCCCCTGACTCCTCAACCACCACTCCCACTGTTCTTAGTACCATGGAGTCCACCACCATGGTAACTGTATCATCAACCCCTGCAGTATCGGAAGGAAATACGACAATGACCTTTCCTGCTCCTGGAACAACAGAAACAGTGACAACTTCCCCTGACTCTTCAACGCCCACTCCCAGTGCTCTGAGTACCATGGAGTCTACCACCTTGGTAACTGGGTCATCATCACCTGTAATTTCTCCAGAAAAAACCACAATGACCACTGCTCCTCCTGGAACATCAGAAAGGGGGACAACTTCCCCTGACTCCTTCAGCACCACTCCCACTGCTCTGAGTACTATGGAGGCGACCACACTGGTAACTGGGACATCCACACCTCTACCTCCTCAAGACAAAACTACAATGACCACTGCTGCTCCTGTACCATCAGAAAGTGTCACAACTTCCCCTGACTCCTCAACCACCACTCCCACTGTTCTTAGTACCATGGAGTCCACCACCATGGTAACTGCATCATCAACCCCTGCAGTATCGGAAGGAAATACGACAATGACCTTTCCTGCTCCTGGAACAACAGAAACAGTGAAAACTTCCCCTGCCTCTTCAACGCCCACTCCCAGTGTTCTGAGTACCATGGAGTCTACCACCTTGGTAACTGGGTCATCAACCCCTGTAACTTCTCCAGAAAAAACCACAATGACCACTGCTCCTCCTGGAACATCACAAAGGGGGACAACTTCCCCTGACTCCTCCAGCACCACTCCCACTGCTCTGAGTACTATGGAGGCCACCACACTGGTAACTGGGTCATCCACACCTCTACCTCCTCAAGACAAGACTACAATGACCACTGCTGCTCCTGTACCATCAGAAAGTGTCACAACTTCCCCTGGCTCCTCAACCACCACTCCCACTGTTCTTAGTACCATGGAGTCCACCACCATGGTAACTGCATCATCAACCCCTGCAGTATCGGAAGGAAATACGACAATGACCTTTCCTGCTCCTGGAACAACAGAAACAGTGACAACTTCCCCTGCCTCTTCAACGCCCACTCCCAGTGTTCTGAGTACCATGGAGTCTACCACCTTGGTAACTGGGTCATCAACACCTGTAACTTCTCCAGAAAAAACCACAATGACCACTGCTCCTCCTGGAACATCAGAAAGGGGGACAACTTCCCCTGACTCCTCCAGCACCACTCCCACTGCTCTGAGTACTATGGAGGCCACCACACTGGTAACTGGGTCATCCACACCTCTACCTCCTCAAGACAAGACTACAATGACCACTGCTGCTCCTGTACCATCAGAAAGTGTCACAACTTCCCCTGGCTCCTCAACCACCACTCCCACTGTTCTTAGTACCATGGAGTCCACCACCATGGTAACTGCATCATCAACCCCTGCAGTATCGGAAGGAAAAACGACAATGACCTTTCCTGCTCCTGGAACAACAGAAAGAGTGACAACTTCCCCTGACTCTTCAACGCCCACTCTCAATGTTCTGAGTACCATGGAGTCTACCACCTTGGTAACTGGGTCATCAACACCTGTAACTTCTCCAGAAAAAACCACAATGACCACTGCTCCTCCTGGAACATCAGAAAGGGGGACAACTTCCCCTGACTCCTCCAGCACCACTCCCACTGCTCTGAGTACTATGGAGGCCACCACACTGGTAACTGGGTCATCCACACCTCTACCTCCTCAAGACAAAACTACAATGACCACTGCTGCTCCTGTACCATCAGAAAGTGTCACAACTTCCCCTGACTCCTCAACCACCACTCCCACTGTTCTTAGTACCATGGAGTCCACCACCATGGTAACTGTATCATCAACCCCTGCAGTATCGGAAGGAAAAACGACAATGACCTTTCCTGCTCCTGGAACAACAGAAACAGTGACAACTTCCCCTGCCTCTTCAACGCCCACTCCCAGTGTTCTGAGTACCATGGAGTCTACCACCTTGGTAACTGGGTCATCAACACCTGTAACTTCTCCAGAAAAAACCACAATGACCACTGCTCCTCCTGGAACATCAGAAAGGGGGACAACTTCCCCTGACTCCTCCAGCACCACTCCCACTGCTCTGAGTACTATGGAGGCGACCACACTGGTAACTGGGACATCCACACCTCTACCTCCTCAAGACAAAACTACAATGACCACTGCTGCTCCTGTACCATCAGAAAGTGTCACAACTTCCCCTGACTCCTCAACCACCACTCCCACTGTTCTTAGTACCATGGAGTCCACCACCATGGTAACTGTATCATCAACCCCTGCAGTATCGGAAGGAAATACGACAATGACCTTTCCTGCTCCTGGAACAACAGAAACAGTGACAACTTCCCCTGCCTCTTCAACGCCCACTCCCAGTGTTCTGAGTACCATGGAGTCTACCACCTTGGTAACTGGGTCATCAACACCTGTAACTTCTCCAGAAAAAACCACAATGACCACTGCTCCTCCTGGAACATCAGAAAGGGGGACAACTTCCCCTGACTCCTCCAGCACCACTCCCACTGCTCTGAGTACTATGGAGGCCACCACACTGGTAACTAGGTCATCCACAACTCTACCTCCTCAAGACAAAACTACAATGACCACTGCTGCTCCTGTACCATCAGAAAGTGTCACAACTTCCCCTGACTCCTCAACCACCACTCCCACTGTTCTTAGTACCATGGAGTCCACCACCATGGTATCTGTATCATCAACCCCTGCAGTATCAGAAGGAAATACGACAATGACCTTTCCTGCTCCTGGAACAACAGAAACAGTGACAACTTCCCCTGCCTCTTCAACGCCCACTCCCAGTGTTCTGAGTACCATGGAGTCTACCACCTTGGTAACTGGGTCATCAACACCTGTAACTTCTCCAGAAAAAACCACAATGACCACTGCTCCTCCTGGAACATCAGAAAGGGGGACAACTTCCCCTGACTCCTCCAGCACCACTCCCACTGCTCTGAGTACTATGGAGGCCACCACACTGGTAACTGGGACATCCACACCTCTACCTCCTCAAGACAAAACTACAATGACCACTGCTGCTCCTGTACCATCAGAAAGTGTCACAACTTCCCCTGACTCCTCAACCACCACTCCCACTGTTCTTAGTACCATGGAGTCCACCACCATGGTAACTCTATCATCAACCCCTGCAGTATCAGAAGGAAATACGACAATGACCTTTCCTGCTCCTGGAACAACAGAAACAGTGACAACTTCCCCTGCCTCTTCAACGCCCACTCCCAGTGTTCTGAGTACCATGGAGTCTACCACCTTGGTAACTGGGTCATCATCACCTGTAACTTCTCCAGAAAAAACCACAATGACCACTGCTCCTCCTGGAACATCAGAAAGGGGGACAACTTCCGCTGACTCCTCCAGCACCACTCCCACTGCTCTGAGTACTATGGAGGTGACCACACTGGTAACTGGGACATCCACACCTCTACCTCCTCAAGACAAGACTACAATGACCACTGCTGCTCCTGTACCATCAGAAAGCGTCACAACTTCCCCTGACTCCTCAACCACCACTCCCACTATTCTGAGTACCATGGAGTCCACCACCATGGTAACTGCATCATCAACCCCTGCAGTATCGGAAGGAAATACGACAATGACCTTTCCTGCTCCTGGAACAACAGAAACAGTGACAACTTCCCCTGCCTCTTCAACGCCCACTCCCAGTGTTCTGAGTACCATGGAGTCTACCACCTTGGTAACTGGGTCATCAACCCCTGTAACTTCTCCAGAAAAAACCACAATGACCACTGCTCCTCCTGGAACATCAGAAAGGGGGACAACTTCCCCTGATTCCTCCAGCACCACTCCCACTGCTCTGAGTACTATGGAGGCGACCACACTGGTAACTGGGTCATCCACACCTCTACCTCCTCAAGACAAAACTACAATGACCACTGCTGCTCCTGTACCATCAGAAAGTGTCACAACTTCCCCTGACTCCTCAACCACCACTCCCACTGTTCTTAGTACCATGGAGTCCACCACCATGGTAACAGTATCATCAACCCCTGCAGTATCGGAAGGAAAAACGACAATGACCTTTCCTGCTCCTGGAACAACAGAAACAGTGACAACTTCCCCTGCCTCTTCAACGCCCACTCCCAGTGTTCTGAGTACCATGGAGTCTACCACCTTGGTAACTGGGTCATCAACACCTGTAACTTCTCCAGAAAAAACCACAATGACCACTGCTCCTCCTGGAACATCAGAAAGGGGGACAACTTCCCCTGACTCCTCCAGCACCACTCCCACTGCTCTGAGTACTATGGAGGCGACCACACTGGTAACTGGGACATCCACACCTCTACCTCCTCAAGACAAAACTACAATGACCACTGCTGCTCCTGTACCATCAGAAAGTGTCACAACTTTCCCTGACTCCTCAGCCACTACTTCCACTGTTCCGCCTACCGTGGAGTCCACCACCATGGTAACTGTATCATCAACCCCTGCAGTATCGGAAGGAAAAACGACAATGACCTTTCCTGCTCCTGGAACAACAGAAACAGTGACAACTTCCCCTGCCTCTTCAACGCCCACTCCCAGTGCTCTGAGTACCATGGAGTCTACCACCTTGGTAACTGGGTCATCAACACCTGTAACTTCTCCAGAAAAAACCACAATGACCACTGCTCCTCCTGGAACATCAGAAAGGGGGACAACTTCCGCTGACTCCTCCAGCACCACTCCCACTGCTCTGAGTACTATGGAGGTGACCACACTGGTAACTGGGACATCCACACCTCTACCTCCTCAAGACAAAACTACAATGACCACTGCTGCTCCTGTACCATCAGAAAGCGTCACAACTTCCCCTGACTCCTCAACCACCACTCCCACTATTCTGAGTACCATGGAGTCCACCACCATGGTAACTGTATCATCAACCCCTGCAGTATCAGAAGGAAATACGACAATGACCTTTCCTGCTCCTGGAACAACAGAAACAGTGACAACTTCCCCTGCCTCTTCAACGCCCACTCCCAGTGTTCTGAGTACCATGGAGTCTACCACCTTGGTAACTGGGTCATCAACACCTGTAACTTCTCCAGAAAAAACCACAATGACCACTGCTCCTCCTGGAACATCAGAAAGGGGGACAACTTCCCCTGACTCCTCCAGCACCACTCCCACTGCTCTGAGTACTATGGAGGCCACCACACTGGTAACTGGGTCATCCACACCTCTACCTCCTCAAGACAAGACTACAATGACCACTGCTGCTCCTGTACCATCAGAAAGTGTCACAACTTCCCCTGGCTCCTCAACCACCACTCCCACTGTTCTTAGTACCATGGAGTCCACCACCATGGTAACTGCATCATCAACCCCTGCAGTATCGGAAGGAAAAACGACAATGACCTTTCCTGCTCCTGGAACAACAGAAAGAGTGACAACTTCCCCTGACTCTTCAACGCCCACTCTCAATGTTCTGAGTACCATGGAGTCTACCACCTTGGTAACTGGGTCATCAACACCTGTAACTTCTCCAGAAAAAACCACAATGACCACTGCTCCTCCTGGAACATCAGAAAGGGGGACAACTTCCCCTGACTCCTCCAGCACCACTCCCACTGCTCTGAGTACTATGGAGGCCACCACACTGGTAACTGGGTCATCCACACCTCTACCTCCTCAAGACAAAACTACAATGACCACTGCTGCTCCTGTACCATCAGAAAGTGTCACAACTTCCCCTGACTCCTCAACCACCACTCCCACTGTTCTTAGTACCATGGAGTCCACCACCATGGTAACTGTATCATCAACCCCTGCAGTATCGGAAGGAAAAACGACAATGACCTTTCCTGCTCCTGGAACAACAGAAACAGTGACAACTTCCCCTGCCTCTTCAACGCCCACTCCCAGTGTTCTGAGTACCATGGAGTCTACCACCTTGGTAACTGGGTCATCAACACCTGTAACTTCTCCAGAAAAAACCACAATGACCACTGCTCCTCCTGGAACATCAGAAAGGGGGACAACTTCCCCTGACTCCTCCAGCACCACTCCCACTGCTCTGAGTACTATGGAGGCGACCACACTGGTAACTGGGACATCCACACCTCTACCTCCTCAAGACAAAACTACAATGACCACTGCTGCTCCTGTACCATCAGAAAGTGTCACAACTTCCCCTGACTCCTCAACCACCACTCCCACTGTTCTTAGTACCATGGAGTCCACCACCATGGTAACTGTATCATCAACCCCTGCAGTATCGGAAGGAAATACGACAATGACCTTTCCTGCTCCTGGAACAACAGAAACAGTGACAACTTCCCCTGCCTCTTCAACGCCCACTCCCAGTGTTCTGAGTACCATGGAGTCTACCACCTTGGTAACTGGGTCATCAACACCTGTAACTTCTCCAGAAAAAACCACAATGACCACTGCTCCTCCTGGAACATCAGAAAGGGGGACAACTTCCCCTGACTCCTCCAGCACCACTCCCACTGCTCTGAGTACTATGGAGGCCACCACACTGGTAACTAGGTCATCCACAACTCTACCTCCTCAAGACAAAACTACAATGACCACTGCTGCTCCTGTACCATCAGAAAGTGTCACAACTTCCCCTGACTCCTCAACCACCACTCCCACTGTTCTTAGTACCATGGAGTCCACCACCATGGTATCTGTATCATCAACCCCTGCAGTATCAGAAGGAAATACGACAATGACCTTTCCTGCTCCTGGAACAACAGAAACAGTGACAACTTCCCCTGCCTCTTCAACGCCCACTCCCAGTGTTCTGAGTACCATGGAGTCTACCACCTTGGTAACTGGGTCATCAACACCTGTAACTTCTCCAGAAAAAACCACAATGACCACTGCTCCTCCTGGAACATCAGAAAGGGGGACAACTTCCCCTGACTCCTCCAGCACCACTCCCACTGCTCTGAGTACTATGGAGGCCACCACACTGGTAACTGGGACATCCACACCTCTACCTCCTCAAGACAAAACTACAATGACCACTGCTGCTCCTGTACCATCAGAAAGTGTCACAACTTCCCCTGACTCCTCAACCACCACTCCCACTGTTCTTAGTACCATGGAGTCCACCACCATGGTAACTCTATCATCAACCCCTGCAGTATCAGAAGGAAATACGACAATGACCTTTCCTGCTCCTGGAACAACAGAAACAGTGACAACTTCCCCTGCCTCTTCAACGCCCACTCCCAGTGTTCTGAGTACCATGGAGTCTACCACCTTGGTAACTGGGTCATCATCACCTGTAACTTCTCCAGAAAAAACCACAATGACCACTGCTCCTCCTGGAACATCAGAAAGGGGGACAACTTCCGCTGACTCCTCCAGCACCACTCCCACTGCTCTGAGTACTATGGAGGTGACCACACTGGTAACTGGGACATCCACACCTCTACCTCCTCAAGACAAGACTACAATGACCACTGCTGCTCCTGTACCATCAGAAAGCGTCACAACTTCCCCTGACTCCTCAACCACCACTCCCACTATTCTGAGTACCATGGAGTCCACCACCATGGTAACTGCATCATCAACCCCTGCAGTATCGGAAGGAAATACGACAATGACCTTTCCTGCTCCTGGAACAACAGAAACAGTGACAACTTCCCCTGCCTCTTCAACGCCCACTCCCAGTGTTCTGAGTACCATGGAGTCTACCACCTTGGTAACTGGGTCATCAACCCCTGTAACTTCTCCAGAAAAAACCACAATGACCACTGCTCCTCCTGGAACATCAGAAAGGGGGACAACTTCCCCTGATTCCTCCAGCACCACTCCCACTGCTCTGAGTACTATGGAGGCGACCACACTGGTAACTGGGTCATCCACACCTCTACCTCCTCAAGACAAAACTACAATGACCACTGCTGCTCCTGTACCATCAGAAAGTGTCACAACTTCCCCTGACTCCTCAACCACCACTCCCACTGTTCTTAGTACCATGGAGTCCACCACCATGGTAACAGTATCATCAACCCCTGCAGTATCGGAAGGAAAAACGACAATGACCTTTCCTGCTCCTGGAACAACAGAAACAGTGACAACTTCCCCTGCCTCTTCAACGCCCACTCCCAGTGTTCTGAGTACCATGGAGTCTACCACCTTGGTAACTGGGTCATCAACACCTGTAACTTCTCCAGAAAAAACCACAATGACCACTGCTCCTCCTGGAACATCAGAAAGGGGGACAACTTCCCCTGACTCCTCCAGCACCACTCCCACTGCTCTGAGTACTATGGAGGCGACCACACTGGTAACTGGGACATCCACACCTCTACCTCCTCAAGACAAAACTACAATGACCACTGCTGCTCCTGTACCATCAGAAAGTGTCACAACTTTCCCTGACTCCTCAGCCACTACTTCCACTGTTCCGCCTACCGTGGAGTCCACCACCATGGTAACTGTATCATCAACCCCTGCAGTATCGGAAGGAAAAACGACAATGACCTTTCCTGCTCCTGGAACAACAGAAACAGTGACAACTTCCCCTGCCTCTTCAACGCCCACTCCCAGTGCTCTGAGTACCATGGAGTCTACCACCTTGGTAACTGGGTCATCAACACCTGTAACTTCTCCAGAAAAAACCACAATGACCACTGCTCCTCCTGGAACATCAGAAAGGGGGACAACTTCCGCTGACTCCTCCAGCACCACTCCCACTGCTCTGAGTACTATGGAGGTGACCACACTGGTAACTGGGACATCCACACCTCTACCTCCTCAAGACAAAACTACAATGACCACTGCTGCTCCTGTACCATCAGAAAGCGTCACAACTTCCCCTGACTCCTCAACCACCACTCCCACTATTCTGAGTACCATGGAGTCCACCACCATGGTAACTGTATCATCAACCCCTGCAGTATCAGAAGGAAATACGACAATGACCTTTCCTGCTCCTGGAACAACAGAAACAGTGACAACTTCCCCTGCCTCTTCAACGCCCACTCCCAGTGTTCTGAGTACCATGGAGTCTACCACCTTGGTAACTGGGTCATCAACCCCTGTAACTTCTCCAGAAAAAACCACAATGACCACTGCTCCTCCTGGAACATCAGAAAGGGGGACAACTTCCCCTGACTCCTCCAGCACCACTCCCACTGCTCTGAGTACTATGGAGGCCACCACACTGGTAACTGGGACATCCACACCTCTACCTCCTCAAGACAAAACTACAATGACCACTGCTGCTCCTGTACCATCAGAAAGTGTCACAACTTCCCCTGACTCCTCAACCACCACTCCCACTGTTCTTAGTACCATGGAGTCCACCACCATGGTAACTGTATCATCAACCCCTGCAGTATCGGAAGGAAATACGACAATGACCTTTCCTGCTCCTGGAACAACAGAAACAGTGACAACTTCCCCTGCCTCTTCAACGCCCACTCCCAGTGTTCTGAGTACCATGGAGTCTACCACCTTGGTAACTGGGTCATCAACACCTGTAACTTCTCCAGAAAAAACCACAATGACCACTGCTCCTCCTGGAACATCAGAAAGGGGGACAACTTCCCCTGACTCCTCCAGCACCACTCCCACTGCTCTGAGTACTATGGAGGCCACCACACTGGTAACTGGGTCATCCACACCTCTCCCTTCTCAAGACAAAACTACAATGACCACTGCTGCTCCTGTACCATCAGAAAGTGTCACAACTTTCCCTGACTCCTCAGCAACTACTTCCACAGTTCCGCCTACCATGGAGTCCACCACCATGGTAACTGTATCATCAACCCCTGCAGTATCTGAAGGAAAAACGACAATGACCTTTCCTGCTCCTGGAACAAAAGAAACAGTGACAACTTCCCCTGCCTCTTCAACGCCCACTCCCAGTGTTCTGAGTACCATGGAGTCTACCACCTTGGTAACTGGGTCATCAACACCTGTAACTTCTCCAGAAAAAACCACAATGACCACTGCTCCTCCTGGAACATCAGAAAGGGGGACAACTTCCCCTGACTCCTCCAGCACCACTCCCACTGCTCTGAGTACTATGGAGGCCACCACACTGGTAACTGGGTCATCCACAACTCTACCTCCTCAAGACAAAACTACAATGACCACTGCTGCTCCTGTACCATCAGAAAGTGTCACAACTTCCCCTGACTCCTCAACCACCACTCCCACTGTTCTTAGTACCATGGAGTCCACCACCATGGTAACTGCATCATCAACCCCTGCAGTATCAGAAGGAAATACGACAATGACCTTTCCTGCTCCTGGAACAACAGAAACAGTGACAACTTCCCCTGCCTCTTCAACGCCCACTCCCAGTGCTCTGAGTACCATGGAGTCTACCACCTTGGTAACTGGGTCATCAACACCTGTAACTTCTCCAGAAAAAACCACAATGACCACTGCTCCTCCTGGAACATCACAAAGGGGGACAACTTCCCCTGACTCCTCCAGCACCACTCCCACTGCTCTGAGTACTATGGAGGCCACCACACTGGTAACTGGGTCATCCACACCTCTACCTCCTCAAGACAAAACTACAATGACCACTGCTGCTCCTGTACCATCAGAAAGTGTCACAACTTTCCCTGACTCCTCAGCCACTACTTCCACTGTTCCGCCTACCATGGAGTCCACCACCATGGTAACTCTATCATCAACCCCTGCAGTATCGGAAGGAAAAACGACAATGACCTTTCCTGCTCCTGGAACAACAGAAACAGTGACAACTTCCCCTGCCTCTTCAATGGCCACTCCCAGTGTTCTGAGTACCATGGAGTCTACCACCTTGGTAACTGGGTCATCAACACCTGTAACTTCTCCAGAAAAAACCACAATGACCACTGCTCCTCCTGGAACATCAGAAAGGGGGACAACTTCCCCTGACTCCTCTAGCACCACTCCTACTGCTCTGAGTACTATGGAGGCCACCACACTGGTAACTGGGTCATCCACACCTCTACCTCCTCAAGACAAAACTACAATGACCACTGCTGCTCCTGTACCATCAGAAAGTGTCACAACTTCCCCTGACTCCTCAACCACCACTCCCACTGTTCTTAGTACCATGGAGTCCACCACCATGGTAACTGCATCATCAACCCCTGCAGTATCGGAAGGAAAAACGACAATGACCATTGCTGCTCCTGGAACAACAGAAACAGTGACAATTTCCCCTGCCTCTTCAACGCCCACTCCCAGTGTTCTGAGTACCATGGAGTCTACCACCTTGGTAACTGGGTCATCAACCCCTGTAACTTCTCCAGAAAAAACCACAATGACCACTGCTCCTCCTGGAACATCAGAAAGGGGGACAACTTCCCTTGACTCCTCCAGCACCACTCCCACTGCTCTGAGTACTATGGAGGCGACCACACTGGTAACTGGGACATCCACACCTCTACCTCCTCAAGACAAAACTACAATGACCACTGCTGCTCCTGTACCATCAGAAAGTGTCACAACTTCCCCTGACTTCTCAAACACCACTCCCACTGTTCTTAGTACCATGGAGTCCACCACCATGGTAACTGTATCATCAACCCCTGCAGTATCGGAAGGAAATACGACAATGACCTTTCCTGCTCCTGGAACAACAGAAACAGTGACAACTTCCCCTGCCTCTTCAACGCCCACTCCCAGTGCTCTGAGTACCATGGAGTCTACCACCTTGGTAACTGGGTCATCAACACCTGTAACTTCTCCAGAAAAAACCACAATGACCACTGCTCCTCCTGGAACATCAGAAAGGGGGACAACTTCCCCTGACTCCTCCAGCACCACTCCCACTGTTCTTAGTACCATGGAGTCCACCACCATGGTAACTGCATCATCAACCCCTGCAGTATCGGAAGGAAAAACGACAATGACCTTTCCTGCTCCTGGAACAACAGAAACAGTGACAACTTCCCCTGCCTCTTCAACGCCCACTCCCAGTGTTCTGAGTACCATGGAGTCTACCACCTTGGTAACTGGGTCATCAACACCTGTAACTTCTCCAGAAAAAACCACAATGACCACTGCTCCTCCTGGAACATCAGAAAGGGGGACAACTTCCCCTGACTCCTCCAGCACCACTCCCACTGCTCTGAGTACTATGGAGGCCACCACACTGGTAACTGGGTCATCCACACCTCTACCTCCTCAAGACAAAACTACAATGACCACTGCTGCTCCTGTACCATCAGAAAGTGTCACAACTTCCCCTGACTCCTCAACCACCACTCCCACTGTTCTTAGTACCATGGAGTCCACCACCATGGTAACTGTATCATCAACCCCTGCAGTAGCGGAAGGAAATACGACAATGACCTTTCCTGCTCCTGGAACAACAGAAACAGTGACAACTTCCCCTGCCTCTTCAACGCCCACTCCCAGTGTTCTGAGTACCATGGAGTCTACCACCTTGGTAACTGGGTCATCAACACCTGTAACTTCTCCAGAAAAAACCACAATGACCACTGCTCCTCCTGGAACATCAGAAAGGGGGACAACTTCCCCTGACTCCTCCAGCACCACTCCCACTGCTCTGAGTACTATGGAGGCCACCACACTGGTAACTGGGTCATCCACACCTCTCCCTTCTCAAGACAAAACTACAATGACCACTGCTGCTCCTGTACCATCAGAAAGTGTCACAACTTTCCCTGACTCCTCAGCAACTACTTCCACAGTTCTGCCTACCATGGAGTCCATCACCATGGTAACTGTATCATCAACCCCTGCAGTATCTGAAGGAAAAACGACAATGACCTTTCCTGCTCCTGGAACAACAGAAACAGTGACAACTTCCCCTGCCTCTTCAACGGCCACTCCCAGTGTTCTGAGTACCATGGAGTCTACCACCTTGGTAACTGGGTCATCAACACCTGTAACTTCTCCAGAAAAAACCACAATGACCACTGCTCCTCCTGGAACATCAGAAAGGGGGACAACTTCCCCTGACTCCTCCAGCACCACTCCCACTGCTGTGAGTACTATGGAGGCCACCACACTGGTAACTGGGTCATCCACACCTCTACCTTCTCAAGACAAAACTACAATGACCACTGCTGCTCCTGTACCATCAGAAAGTGTCACAACTTCCCCTGACTCCTCAACCACCACTCCCACTGTTCTTAGTACCATGGAGTCCACCACCATGGTAACTGCATCATCAACCCCTGCAGTATCTGAAGGAAAAACGACAATGACCTTTCCTGCTCCTGGAACAACAGAAACAGTGACAACTTCCCCTGCCTCTTCAACGCCCACTCCCAGTGTTCTGAGTACCATGGAGTCTACCACCTCGGTAACTGGGTCATCAACACCTGTAACTTCTCCAGAAAAAACCACAATGACCACTGCTCCTCCTGGAACATCAGAAAGGGGGACAACTTCCCCTGACTCCTCCAGCACCACTCCCACTGCTCTGAGTACTATGGAGGCCACCACACTGGTAACTGGGTCATCCACACCTCTACCTCCTCAAGACAAAACTACAATGACCACTGCTGCTCCTGTACCATCAGAAAGTGTCACAACTTCCCCTGACTCCTCAACCACCACTCCCACTGTTCTTAGTACCATGGAGTCCACCACCATGGTAACTGCATCATCAACCCCTGCAGTATCGGAAGGAAAAACGACAATGACCTTTCCTGCTCCTGGAACAACAGAAACAGTGACAACTTCCCCTGCCTCTTCAACGGCCACTCCCAGTGTTCTGAGTACCATGGAGTCTACCACCTTGGTAACTGGGTCATCAACACCTGTAACTTCTCCAGAAAAAACCACAATGACCACTGCTCCTCCTGGAACATCACAAAGGGGGACAACTTCCCCTGACTCCTCCAGCACCACTCCCACTGCTCTGAGTACTATGGAGGCGACCACACTGGTAACTGGGTCATCCACACCTCTACCTCCTCAAGACAAAACTACAATGACCACTGCTGCTCCTGTACCATCAGAAAGTGTCACAACTTCCCCTGACTCCTCAACCACCACTCCCACTGTTCTTAGTACCATGGAGTCCACCACCATGGTAACTCTATCATCAACCCCTGCAGTATCGGAAGGAAAAACGACAATGACCTTTCCTGCTCCTGGAACAACAGAAACAGTGACAACTTCCCCTGCCTCTTCAATGGCCACTCCCAGTGTTCTGAGTACCATGGAGTCTACCACCTTGGTAACTGGGTCATCAACACCTGTAACTTCTCCAGAAAAAACCACAATGACCACTGCTCCTCCTGGAACATCAGAAAGTGTCACAACTTCCCCTGACTCCTCAACCACCACTCCCACTGTTCTTAGTACCATGGAGTCCACCACCATGGTAACTGCATCATCAACCCCTGCAGTATCGGAAGGAAAAACGACAATGACCTTTCCTGCTCCTGGAACAACAGAAACAGTGACAACTTCCCCTGCCTCTTCAACGGCCACTCCCAGTGTTCTGAGTACCATGGAGTCTACCACCTTGGTAACTGGGTCATCAACACCTGTAACTTCTCCAGAAAAAACCACAATGACCACTGCTCCTCCTGGAACATCAGAAAAGGGGACAACTTCCCCTGACTCCTCCAGCACCACTCCCACTGCTCTGAGTACTATGGAGGCCACCACACTGGTAACTGGGTCATCCACACCTCTACCTCCTCAAGACAAAACTACAATGACCACTGCTGCTCCTGTACCATCAGAAAGTGTCACAACTTCCCCTGACTCCTCAACCACCACTCCCACTGTTCTTAGTACCATGGAGTCCACCACCATGGTAACTGCATCATTAACCCCTGCAGTATCGGAAGGAAAAACGACAATGACCTTTCCTGCTCCTGGAACAACAGAAACAGTGACAACTTCCCCTGCCTCTTCAATGCCCACTCCCAGTGTTCTGAGTACCATGGAGTCTACCACCTTGGTAACTGGGTCATCAACACCTGTAACTTCTCCAGAAAAAACCACAATGACCACTGCTCCTCCTGGAACATCAGAAAGGGGGACAACTTCCCCTGACTCCTCCAGCACCACTCCCACTGCTCTGAGTACTATGGAGGCCACCACACTGGTAACTGGGTCATCCACACCTCTACCTCCTCAAGACAAAACTACAATGACCACTGCTGCTCCTGTACCATCAGAAAGTGTCACAACTTCCCCTGACTCCTCAACCACCACTCCCACTGTTCTTAGTACCATGGAGTCCACCACCATGGTAACTGTATCATCAACCCCTGCAGTATCGGAAGGAAAAACGACAATGACCTTTCCTGCTCATGGAACAACAGAAACAGTGACAACTTCCCCTGCCTCTTCAACGCCCACTCCCAGTGTTCTGAGTACCATGGAGTCTACCACCTTGGTAACTGGGTCATCAACACCTGTAATTTCTCCAGAAAAAACCACAATGACCACTGCTCCTCCTGGAACATCAGAAAGGGGGACAACTTCCGCTGACTCCTCCAGCACCACTCCCACTGCTCTGAGTACTATGGAGGCCACCACACTGGTAACTGGGTCATCCACACCTCTACCTTCTCAAGACAAAACTACAATGACCACTGCTGCTCCTGTACCATCAGAAAGTGTCACAACTTCCCCTGACTCCTCAACCACCACTCCCAGTGTTCTGAGTACCATGGAGTCCACCACCATGGTAACTGTATCATCAACCCCTGCAGTATCGGAAGGAAAAACGACAATGACCTTTCCTGCTCCTGGAACAACAGAAACAGTGACAACTTCCCCTGCCTCTTCAACGCCCACTCCCAGTGTTCTGAGTACCATGGAGTCTACCACCTTGGTAACTGGGTCATCAACACCTGTAACTTCTCCAGAAAAAACCACAATGACCACTGCTCCTCCTGGAACATCAGAAAGGGGGACAACTTCCCCTGACTCCTCCAGCACCACTCCCACTGCTCTGAGTACTATGGAGGCCACCACACTGGTAACTGGGTCATCCACACCTCTACCTCCTCAAGACAAAACTACAATGACCACTGCTGCTCCTGTACCATCAGAAAGTGTCACAACTTTCCCTGACTCCTCAACCACCACTAGCACTGTTCTGAGTACCATGGAGTCCACCACCATGGTAACTCTATCATCAACCCCTGCAGTATCTGAAGGAAAAACGACAATGACCTTTCCTGCTCCTGGAACAACAGAAACAGTGACAACTTCCCCTGCCTCTTCAACGCCCACTCCCAGTGTTCTGAGTACCATGGAGTCTACCACCTTGGTAACTGGGTCATCAACACCTGTAATTTCTCCAGAAAAAAACACAATGACCACTGCTCCTCCTGGAACATCAGAAAGGGGGACAACTTCCGCTGACTCCTCCAGCACCACTCCCACTGCTCTGAGTACTATGGAGGCCACCACACTGGTAACTGGGTCATCCACACCTCTACCTCCTCAAGACAAAACTACAATGACCACTGCTGCTCCTGTACCATCAGAAAGTGTCACAACTTCCCCTGACTCCTCAACCACCACTCCCACTGTTCTTAGTACCATGGAGTCCACCACCATGGTAACTCTATCATCAACCCCTGCAGTATCGGAAGGAAAAACGACAATGACCTTTCCTGCTCCTGGAACAACAGAAACAGTGACAACTTCCCCTGCCTCTTCAACAGCCACTCCCAGTGTTCTGAGTACCATGGAGTCTACCACCTTGGTAACTGGGTCATCAACACCTGTAACTTCTCCAGAAAAAACCACAATGACCACTGCTCCTCCTGGAACATCAGAAAGGGGGACAACTTCCCCTGACTCCTCCAGCACCACTCCCACTGCTGTGAGTACTATGGAGGCCACCACACTGGTAACTGGGTCATCCACACCTCTACCTCCTCAAGACAAAACTACAATGACCACTGCTGCTCCTGTACCATCAGAAAGTGTCACAACTTTCCCTGACTCCTCAACCACCACTCCCACTGTTCTTAGTACCATGGAGTCCACCACCATGGTAACTCTATCATCAACCCCTGCAGTATCAGAAGGAAATACGACAATGACCTTTCCTGCTCCTGGAACAACAGAAACAGTGACAACTTCCCCTGACTCCTCAACCACCACTCCCACTGCTCTGAGTACTATGGAGGCCACCACACTGGTAACTGGGTCATCCACACCTCTACCTCCTCAAGACAAAACTACAATGACCACTGCTGCTCCTGTACCATCAGAAAGTGTCACAACTTCCCCTGACTCCTCAACCACCACTCCCACTGTTCTTAGTACCATGGAGTCCACCACCATGGTAACTGCATCATCAACCCCTGCAGTATCGGAAGGAAAAACGACAATGACCTTTCCTGCTCCTGGAACAACAGAAACAGTGACAACTTCCCCTGCCTCTTTAACGCCCACTCCCAGTGTTCTGAGTACCATGGAGTCTACCACCTTGGTAACTGGGTCATCAACACCTGTAACTTCTCCAGAAAAAACCACAATGACCACTGCTCCTCCTGGAACATCAGAAAGGGGGACAACTTCCCCTGACTCCTCCAGCACCACTCCCACTGCTCTGAGTACTATGGAGGCGACCACACTGGTAACTGGGTCATCCACACCTCTACCTCCTCAAGACAAAACTACAATGACCACTGCTGCTCCTGTACCATCAGAAAGTGTCACAACTTCCCCTGACTCCTCAACCACCACTCCCACTGTTCTTAGTACCATGGAGTCCACCACCATGGTAACTCTATCATCAACCCCTGCAGTATCGGAAGGAAAAACGACAATGACCTTTCCTGCTCCTGGAACAACAGAAACAGTGACAACTTCCCCTGCCTCTTCAACGGCCACTCCCAGTGTTCTGAGTACCATGGAGTCTACCACCTTGGTAACTGGGTCATCAACACCTGTAACTTCTCCAGAAAAAACCACAATGACCACTGCTCCTCCTGGAACATCAGAAAGTGTCACAACTTCCCCTGACTCCTCAACCACCACTCCCACTGTTCTTAGTACCATGGAGTCCACCACCATGGTAACTGCATCATCAACCCCTGCAGTATCGGAAGGAAAAACGACAATGACCTTTCCTGCTCCTGGAACAACAGAAACAGTGACAACTTCCCCTGCCTCTTCAACGGCCACTCCCAGTGTTCTGAGTACCATGGAGTCTACCACCTTGGTAACTGGGTCATCAACACCTGTAACTTCTCCAGAAAAAACCACAATGACCACTGCTCCTCCTGGAACATCACAAAGGGGGACAACTTCCCCTGACTCCTCCAGCACCACTCCCACTGCTCTGAGTACTATGGAGGCCACCACACTGGTAACTGGGTCATCCACACCTCTACCTCCTCAAGACAAAACTACAATGACCACTGCTGCTCCTGTACCATCAGAAAGTGTCACAACTTCCCCTGACTCCTCAACCACCACTCCCACTGTTCTTAGTACCATGGAGTCCACCACCATGGTAACTCTATCATCAACCCCTGCAGTATCGGAAGGAAAAACGACAATGACCTTTCCTGCTCCTGGAACAACAGAAACAGTGACAACTTCCCCTGACTCCTCAACCACCACTCCCACTGCTCTGAGTACTATGGAGGCCACCACACTGGTAACTGGGTCATCCACACCTCTACCTCCTCAAGACAAAACTACAATGACCACTGCTGCTCCTGTACCATCAGAAAGTGTCACAACTTCCCCTGACTCCTCAACCACCACTCCCACTGTTCTTAGTACCATGGAGTCCACCACCATGGTAACTGCATCATTAACCCCTGCAGTATCGGAAGGAAAAACGACAATGACCTTTCCTGCTCCTGGAACAACAGAAACAGTGACAACTTCCCCTGCCTCTTCAACGCCCACTCCCAGTGTTCTGAGTACCATGGAGTCTACCACCTTGGTAACTGGGTCATCAACACCTGTAACTTCTCCAGAAAAAACCACAATGACCACTGCTCCTCCTGGAACATCAGAAAGGGGGACAACTTCCCCTGACTCCTCCAGCACCACTCCCACTGCTCTGAGTACTATGGAGGCCACCACACTGGTAACTGGGTCATCCACACCTCTACCTCCTCAAGACAAAACTACAATGACCACTGCTGCTCCTGTACCATCAGAAAGTGTCACAACTTCCCCTGACTCCTCAACCACCACTCCCACTGTTCTTAGTACCATGGAGTCCACCACCATGGTAACTCTATCATCAACCCCTGCAGTATCTGAAGGAAAAACGACAATGACCTTTCCTGCTCCTGGAACAACAGAAACAGTGACAACTTCCCCTGACTCCTCAACCACCACTCCCACTGCTCTGAGTACTATGGAGGCCACCACACTGGTAACTGGGTCATCCACACCTCTACCTCCTCAAGACAAAACTACAATGACCACTGCTGCTCCTGTACCATCAGAAAGTGTCACAACTTCCCCTGACTCCTCAACCACCACTCCCACTGTTCTTAGTACCATGGAGTCCACCACCATGGTAACTGCATCATTAACCCCTGCAGTATCGGAAGGAAAAACGACAATGACCTTTCCTGCTCCTGGAACAACAGAAACAGTGACAACTTCCCCTGCCTCTTCAACGCCCACTCCCAGTGTTCTGAGTACCATGGAGTCTACCACCTTGGTAACTGGGTCATCAACACCTGTAACTTCTCCAGAAAAAACCACAATGACCACTGCTCCTCCTGGAACATCAGAAAGGGGGACAACTTCCCCTGACTCCTCCAGCACCACTCCCACTGCTCTGAGTACTATGGAGGCCACCACACTGGTAACTGGGTCATCCACACCTCTACCTCCTCAAGACAAAACTACAATGACCACTGCTGCTCCTGTACCATCAGAAAGTGTCACAACTTCCCCTGACTCCTCAACCACCACTCCCACTGTTCTTAGTACCATGGAGTCCACCACCATGGTAACTGTATCATCAACCCCTGCAGTATCGGAAGGAAAAACGACAATGACCTTTCCTGCTCATGGAACAACAGAAACAGTGACAACTTCCCCTGCCTCTTCAACGCCCACTCCCAGTGTTCTGAGTACCATGGAGTCTACCACCTTGGTAACTGGGTCATCAACACCTGTAATTTCTCCAGAAAAAACCACAATGACCACTGCTCCTCCTGGAACATCAGAAAGGGGGACAACTTCCGCTGACTCCTCCAGCACCACTCCCACTGCTCTGAGTACTATGGAGGCCACCACACTGGTAACTGGGTCATCCACACCTCTACCTTCTCAAGACAAAACTACAATGACCACTGCTGCTCCTGTACCATCAGAAAGTGTCACAACTTCCCCTGACTCCTCAACCACCACTCCCACTGTTCTTAGTACCATGGAGTCCACCACCATGGTAACTGTATCATCAACCCCTGCAGTATCGGAAGGAAAAACGACAATGACCTTTCCTGCTCCTGGAACAACAGAAACAGTGACAACTTCCCCTGACTCCTCAACCACCACTCCCACTGCTCTGAGTACTATGGAGGCCACCACACTGGTAACTGGGTCATCCACACCTCTACCTCCTCAAGACAAAACTACAATGACCACTGCTGCTCCTGTACCATCAGAAAGTGTCACAACTTCCCCTGACTCCTCAACCACCACTCCCACTGTTCTTAGTACCATGGAGTCCACCACCATGGTAACTGCATCATTAACCCCTGCAGTATCGGAAGGAAAAACGACAATGACCTTTCCTGCTCCTGGAACAACAGAAACAGTGACAACTTCCCCTGCCTCTTCAACGCCCACTCCCAGTGTTCTGAGTACCATGGAGTCTACCACCTTGGTAACTGGGTCATCAACACCTGTAACTTCTCCAGAAAAAACCACAATGACCACTGCTCCTCCTGGAACATCAGAAAGGGGGACAACTTCCCCTGACTCCTCCAGCACCACTCCCACTGCTCTGAGTACTATGGAGGCCACCACACTGGTAACTGGGTCATCCACACCTCTACCTCCTCAAGACAAAACTACAATGACCACTGCTGCTCCTGTACCATCAGAAAGTGTCACAACTTCCCCTGACTCCTCAACCACCACTCCCACTGTTCTTAGTACCATGGAGTCCACCACCATGGTAACTCTATCATCAACCCCTGCAGTATCTGAAGGAAAAACGACAATGACCTTTCCTGCTCCTGGAACAACAGAAACAGTGACAACTTCCCCTGACTCCTCAACCACCACTCCCACTGCTCTGAGTACTATGGAGGCCACCACACTGGTAACTGGGTCATCCACACCTCTACCTCCTCAAGACAAAACTACAATGACCACTGCTGCTCCTGTACCATCAGAAAGTGTCACAACTTCCCCTGACTCCTCAACCACCACTCCCACTGTTCTTAGTACCATGGAGTCCACCACCATGGTAACTGTATCATCAACCCCTGCAGTATCGGAAGGAAAAACGACAATGACCTTTCCTGCTCCTGGAACAACAGAAACAGTGACAACTTCTCCTGCCTCTTCAACGCCCACTCCCAGTGTTCTGAGTACCATGGAGTCTACCACCTTGGTAACTGGGTCATCAACACCTGTAACTTCTCCAGAAAAAACCACAATGACCACTGCTCCTCCTGGAACATCAGAAAGGGGGACAACTTCCCCTGACTCCTCCAGCACCACTCCCACTGCTCTGAGTACTATGGAGGCCACCACACTGGTAACTGGGTCATCCACACCTCTACCTCCTCAAGACAAAACTACAATGACCACTGCTGCTCCTGTACCATCAGAAAGTGTCACAACTTCCCCTGACTCCTCAACCACCACTCCCACT
Source organism: Sminthopsis crassicaudata (assembly GCF_048593235.1). Lineage (NCBI taxonomy): Eukaryota > Metazoa > Chordata > Mammalia > Dasyuromorphia > Dasyuridae > Sminthopsis > Sminthopsis crassicaudata. The sequence continues at coordinate 294,938,089 of NC_133620.1, forward strand.
GTTCTTAGTACCATGGAGTCCACCACCATGGTAACTCTATCATCAACCCCTGCAGTATCGGAAGGAAAAACGACAATGACCTTTCCTGCTCCTGGAACAACAGAAACAGTGACAACTTCCCCTGCCTCTTCAACGGCCACTCCCAGTGTTCTGAGTACCATGGAGTCTACCACCTTGGTAACTGGGTCATCAACACCTGTAACTTCTCCAGAAAAAACCACAATGAACACTGCTCCTCCTGGAACATCAGAAAGTGTCACAACTTCCCCTGACTCCTCAACCACCACTCCCACTGTTCTTAGTACCATGGAGTCCACCACCATGGTAACTGCATCATCAACCCCTGCAGTATCGGAAGGAAAAACGACAATGACCTTTCCTGCTCCTGGAACAACAGAAACAGTGACAACTTCCCCTGCCTCTTCAACGGCCACTCCCAGTGTTCTGAGTACCATGGAGTCTACCACCTTGGTAACTGGGTCATCAACACCTGTAACTTCTCCAGAAAAAACCACAATGACCACTGCTCCTCCTGGAACATCAGAAAGGGGGACAACTTCCCCTGACTCCTCCAGCACCACTCCCACTGCTCTGAGTACTATGGAGGCCACCACACTGGTAACTGGGTCATCCACACCTCTACCTCCTCAAGACAAAACTACAATGACCACTGCTGCTCCTGTACCATCAGAAAGTGTCACAACTTCCCCTGACTCCTCAACCACCACTCCCACTGTTCTTAGTACCATGGAGTCCACCACCATGGTAACTGCATCATCAACCCCTGCAGTATCGGAAGGAAAAACGACAATGACCTTTCCTGCTCCTGGAACAACAGAAACAGTGACAACTTCCCCTGCCTCTTCAACGCCCACTCCCAGTGTTCTGAGTACCATGGAGTCTACCACCTTGGTAACTGGGTCATCAACACCTGTAATTTCTCCAGAAAAAACCACAATGACCACTGCTCCTCCTGGAACATCAGAAAGGGGGACAACTTCCCCTGACTCCTCCAGCACCACTCCCACTGCTCTGAGTACTATGGAGGCCACCACACTGGTAACTGGGTCATCCACACCTCTACCTCCTCAAGACAAAACTACAATGACCACTGCTGCTCCTGTACCATCAGAAAGTGTCACAACTTCCCCTGACTCCTCAACCACCACTCCCACTGTTCTTAGTACCATGGAGTCCACCACCATGGTAACTCTATCATCAACCCCTGCAGTATCGGAAGGAAAAACGACAATGACCTTTCCTGCTCCTGGAACAACAGAAACAGTGACAACTTCCCCTGCCTCTTCTACGCCCACTCCCAGTGTTCTGAGTACCATGGAGTCTACCACCTTGGTAACTGGGTTATCAACACCTGTAATTTCTCCAGAAAAAACCACAATGACCACTGCTCCTCCTGGAACATCAGAAAGGGGGACAACTTCCCCTGACTCCTCCAGCACCACTCCCACTGCTCTGAGTACTATGGAGGCCACCACACTGGTAACTGGGTCATCCACACCTCTACCTCCGCAAGACAAAACTACAATGACCACTGCTGCTCCTGTACCATCAGAAAGTGTCACAACTTCCCCTGACTCCTCAACCACCACTCCCACTGTTCTTAGTACCATGGAGTCCACCACCATGGTAACTGCATCATCAACCCCTGCAGTATCGGAAGGAAAAACTACAATGACCTTTCCTGCTCCTGGAACAACAGAAACAGTGACAACTTCCCCTGCCTCTTCAACGCCCACTCCCAGTGTTCTGAGTACCATGGAGTCTACCACCTTGGTAACTGGGTCATCATCACCTGTAACTTCTCCAGAAAAAACCACAATGACCACTGCTCCTCCTGGAACATCACAAAGGGGGACAACTTCCCCTGACTCCTCCAGCACCACTCCCACTGCTCTGAGTACTATGGAGGCCACCACACTGGTAACTGGGTCATCCACACCTCTACCTCCTCAAGACAAAACTACAATGACCACTGCTGCTCCTGTACCATCAGAAAGTGTCACAACTTCCCCTGACTCCTCAACCACCACTCCCACTGTTCTTAGTACCATGGAGTCCACCACCATGGTAACTGTATCATCAACCCCTGCAGTATCGGAAGGAAAAACGACAATGACCTTTCCTGCTCCTGGAACAACAGAAACAGTGACAACTTCCCCTGCCTCTTCAACGCCCACTCCCAGTGTTCTGAGTACCATGGAGTCTACCACCTTGGTAACTGGGTCATCAACACCTGTAACTTCTCCAGAAAAAACCACAATGACCACTGCTCCTCCTGGAACATCAGAAAGGGGGACAACTTCCCCTGACTCCTCCAGCACCACTCCCACTGCTCTGAGTACTATGGAGGCCACCACACTGGTAACTGGGTCATCCACACCTCTACCTCCTCAAGACAAAACTACAATGACCACTGCTGCTCCTGTACCATCAGAAAGTGTCACAACTTCCCCTGACTCCTCAACCACCACTCCCACTGTTCTTAGTACCATGGAGTCCACCACCATGGCAACTGTATCATCAACCCCTGCAGTATCGGAAGGAAAAACGACAATGACCTTTCCTGCTCCTGGAACAACAGAAACAGTGACAACTTCCCCTGCCTCTTCAACGCCCACTCCCAGTGTTCTGAGTACCATGGAGTCTACCACCTTGGTAACTGGGTCATCAACACCTGTAACTTCTCCAGAAAAAACCACAATGACCACTGCTCCTCCTGGAACATCAGAAAGGGGGACAACTTCCCCTGACTCCTCCAGCACCACTCCCACTGCTCTGAGTACTATGGAGGCCACCACACTGGTAACTGGGTCATCCACACCTCTACCTCCTCAAGACAAAACTACAATGACCACTGCTGCTCCTGTACCATCAGAAAGTGTCACAACTTCCCCTGACTCCTCAACCACCACTCCCACTGTTCTTAGTACCATGGAGTCCACCACCATGGTAACTGTATCATCAACCCCTGCAGTATCGGAAGGAAAAACGACAATGACCTTTCCTGCTCCTGGAACAACAGAAACAGTGACAACTTCCCCTGCCTCTTCAACGCCCACTCCCAGTGTTCTGAGTACCATGGAGTCTTCCACCTTGGTAACTGGGTCATCATCACCTGTAACTTCTCCAGAAAAAACCACAATGACCACTGCTCCTCCTGGAACATCACAAAGGGGGACAACTTCCCCTGACTCCTCCAGCACCACTCCCACTGCTCTGAGTACTATGGAGGCCACCACACTGGTAACTGGGTCATCCACACCTCTACCTCCTCAAGACAAAACTACAATGACCACTGCTGCTCCTGTACCATCAGAAAGTGTCACAACTTCCCCTGACTCCTCAACCACCACTCCCAGTGTTCTGAGTACCATGGAGTCCACCACCATGGTAACTGTATCATCAACCCCTGCAGTATCGGAAGGAAAAACGACAATGACCTTTCCTGCTCCTGGAACAACAGAAACAGTGACAACTTCCCCTGCCTCTTCAACGCCCACTCCCAGTGTTCTGAGTACCATGGAGTCTACCACCTTGGTAACTGGGTCATCAACACCTGTAATTTCTCCAGAAAAAACCACAATGACCACTGCTCCTCCTGGAACATCAGAAAGGGGGACAACTTCCGCTGACTCCTCCAGCACCACTCCCACTGCTCTGAGTACTATGGAGGCCACCACACTGGTAACTGGGTCATCCACACCTCTACCTTCTCAAGACAAAACTACAATGACCACTGCTGCTCCTGTACCATCAGAAAGTGTCACAACTTCCCCTGACTCCTCAACCACCACTCCCAGTGTTCTGAGTACCATGGAGTCCACCACCATGGTAACTGTATCATCAACCCCTGCAGTATCGGAAGGAAAAACGACAATGACCTTTCCTGCTCCTGGAACAACAGAAACAGTGACAACTTCCCCTGCCTCTTCAACGCCCACTCCCAGTGTTCTGAGTACCATGGAGTCTACCACCTTGGTAACTGGGTCATCAACACCTGTAACTTCTCCAGAAAAAACCACAATGACCACTGCTCCTCCTGGAACATCAGAAAGGGGGACAACTTCCCCTGACTCCTCCAGCACCACTCCCACTGCTCTGAGTACTATGGAGGCCACCACACTGGTAACTGGGTCATCCACACCTCTACCTCCTCAAGACAAAACTACAATGACCACTGCTGCTCCTGTACCATCAGAAAGTGTCACAACTTTCCCTGACTCCTCAACCACCACTAGCACTGTTCTGAGTACCATGGAGTCCACCACCATGGTAACTCTATCATCAACCCCTGCAGTATCTGAAGGAAAAACGACAATGACCTTTCCTGCTCCTGGAACAACAGAAACAGTGACAACTTCCCCTGCCTCTTCAACGCCCACTCCCAGTGTTCTGAGTACCATGGAGTCTACCACCTTGGTAACTGGGTCATCAACACCTGTAATTTCTCCAGAAAAAAACACAATGACCACTGCTCCTCCTGGAACATCAGAAAGGGGGACAACTTCCGCTGACTCCTCCAGCACCACTCCCACTGCTCTGAGTACTATGGAGGCCACCACACTGGTAACTGGGTCATCCACACCTCTACCTCCTCAAGACAAAACTACAATGACCACTGCTGCTCCTGTACCATCAGAAAGTGTCACAACTTCCCCTGACTCCTCAACCACCACTCCCACTGTTCTTAGTACCATGGAGTCCACCACCATGGTAACTCTATCATCAACCCCTGCAGTATCGGAAGGAAAAACGACAATGACCTTTCCTGCTCCTGGAACAACAGAAACAGTGACAACTTCCCCTGCCTCTTCAACGGCCACTCCCAGTGTTCTGAGTACCATGGAGTCTACCACCTTGGTAACTGGGTCATCAACACCTGTAACTTCTCCAGAAAAAACAACAATGACCACTGCTCCTCCTGGAACATCAGAAAGGGGGACAACTTCCCCTGACTCCTCCAGCACCACTCCCACTGCTCTGAGTACTATGGAGGCCACCACACTGGTAACTGGGTCATCCACACCTCTACCTCCTCAAGACAAAACTACAATGACCACTGCTGCTCCTATACCATCAGAAAGTGTCACAACTTCCCCTGACTCCTCAACCACCACTCCCACTGTTCTTAGTACCATGGAGTCCACCACCATGGTAACTGTATCATCAACCCCTGCAGTATCGGAAGGAAAAACGACAATGACCTTTCCTGCTCCTGGAACAACAGAAACAGTGACAACTTCCCCTGACTCTTCAACGCCCACTCCCAGTGTTCTGAGTACCATGGAGTCTACCACCTTGGTAACTGGGTCATCAACACCTGTAACTTCTCCAGAAAAAACCACAATGACCACTGCTCCTCCTGGAACATCAGAAAGGGGGACAACTTCCCCTGACTCCTCCAGCACCACTCCCACTGCTGTGAGTACTATGGAGGCCACCACACTGGTAACTGGGTCATCCACACCTCTACCTTCTCAAGACAAAACTACAATGACCACTGCTGCTCCTGTACCATCAGAAAGTGTCACAACTTCCCCTGACTCCTCAACCACCACTCCCACTGTTCTTAGTACCATGGAGTCCACCACCATGGTAACTGTATCATCAACCCCTGCAGTATCGGAAGGAAAAACGACAATGACCTTTCCTGCTTCTGGAACAACAGAAACAGTGACAACTTCCCCTGCCTCTTCAACGCCCACTCCCAGTATTCTGAGTACCATAGTGTCCACCACCAAGGTAATTGGATCCTCAACTCCTGTAACTTCTCCAGGAAAAACTACAATGACCTCTGTTCCTCCCATAACATCAGAAACGGTGACAACTTCCCCTGACTCCTCAACCACCACTCCCACTGTTTTGAGTACCATGGAGTCCACCACCATGGCAACTCTGTCCTCAACCCCTGGAACAACTGAAGAAAAAACCACAATGACCTTTCCTTCTCCTGGAACAACAGAAACAGTGACAACTTCCCCTGACTCTTCAACGACCACTCCCAGTTTTCTGAGTACGATGGAGTCTACCACCTTGGTATCTGGTTCATCAATGCCTGTAACTTCTTCAGAAGTAACTACAATGATCACCGCTTCTTCTGTACCATCAGAAAGTGTCACAACTTTCCCTGACTCCTCAGCCACTACTCCCACTGTTCTGCCTACCATGGAGTCCACCACTATGGTAATGGTTTCCTCAACAACTGGAACTTCTCCAGAAAAAACTACAATCACAACTGCTCCTCCTATAACATCAGAAAGGGTGACAACTTTCCCTGACTCCTCCAGCACCACTCTTAGTGTTGTGAGCACTATGGAGGCCACCACACTGGTAAGTGTGTCATCCACACCTTTTACCTCTCAAGACAAAAGTACAATTACCACTGTTGCTCCTGTACCATCAGAAAGTGTCACAACTTTCCCTAACTCCTCAAGCACCACTCCCACTGTTGAGAGTACCATGGAGTCCACCACCGAGGCAATTGGTTCAACAACCCCTGGGACTTCTCAAGAACAAACTACAATGACCTATACTTTTCCTGCAACATCAGAAAATGTTACAACTTCCACTGACTTTTCAGTCACCACTCCCACTTTTCTGAGTACAATGGAGTCTACCAGCATGTTGACTGTGTCCACAACTATTGTCAGCCCTTCTCAGGAAACAACAACAGCCTTTAGTACTGTGAAGCCTGGCAGCACTCCAAATACAACCCTAGAAAGTGCTACCACTGTTTCTTTCACAACTATTCCAACTACCACCAAATCAACCATCAAGCCACGTAAGTTTTTTTTCGGTATGCTTCTCTTTAAATTTTTTTTTTTTTTTTTTTACTTATTCCTGCCTTTCCTTAATGGTATCTTTCTGATTTCGACTTTTTAATTGGATCTGTTTTGTTTTTTGCTATTTTGTGTGGGGTTTTTTGTTTGTTTGTTTTGTTTTTTTTTTTTTTTTTTTTTTTTTGGCACTCAGCTTGTCTTGCATTTTAATTTCTCTTCACTACTTTCAATCCTCACCAGGTATGACTTCTAGGACCATTCCCTTTTCATCAACTTTCATTTTTTCCCATTAACCTTAGCATGTTCTCCACTATGTATTTATTTATCCTAACATTTAGCAATTCCTCAATCTCATTTTACAGTCCAATGTCTTTTCATTTTCTTTTTTTTACATTCCATTTTACATTGGAAATGTTAATGTTATTTTAATTTTTCAAATACATGCAGTTCTTTTTCTTACTTTTCTCTCCTCTCTTCAAGATTTCACGTTATCTAAATATAGATTATCCTTTTGCAATTCTTCTAAAAAATATTTTTATATTCAAGCTGAGCAAAAAATAACCTGAGAATTGAAAAAACGCAAACTACAACAGGATAAGATTCAAATATTGTGCTTTTATCCACATTAAGTCTTTATAATTCTCTTTCTGTATGTGGATGTCACTTTCCATCATGAGTCTCTTGGAATTACCTAGAATTGCTTCATTTTTGAAAAGAGCCAAGTCCATCACAGTTTATCATCACATAATCTTTTTATAGTGTACAATGTTCTCTTATTTCTACTCATTTTGTTTAGTATCAGTTCATGTAAGTCTTTCCAAGTTTTTCTGAAATCAACCTGCTCATCATTTAATATCAAACAATACTATTCTGTTACATTCATATACCTTAACTTATTTCATAATTCCCCAATTGAGGGTTATTCCCTCATTTTCCAGTTCCTTGCCATTTCAAAAAAAAGGCTCCTACAATCATTTTTGCAATATGGGTCCTTTTCCTTCTTTTATGGTCTCTTGGGATACAGACCCAGAAGAAACACTGCTGAATCAAAGGGTATGCACAGTTTTATAGCCTTTTGGTCATGGTTTCAAACTGCTCTCTAGAATGCTTTGACCATTTCACAATACCATCAACAACCAGTTTTCCCCATCCCCTCCAACATTCATCACTATCTTTTCCTGGAATCTTAGCCAATCTGAGAAGAATGAAGTGGTACCTCTGAGTTGCCTTGTTTTGCATTTCTCTAATCAATAGTGATTTAGAGTAGAGATTTTTTCATATTACCAGAGATAGCTTTAATTTCTTCATCTGAAAATTGTTTGTTCATATCCTTTGACTATTTTTTCAATTGAGGGATGATTTGTATTCTCAATTCTCTATATCTTTTAGAAACAAGGTGTTTATCAGAAACACCAGCTTTCTTCCTTCTAATTTTGGCTGCATTGATTTTGTTTGCGCAAAATCTTTTAAATTTAATGTAATCAAAATGAGCAATTTTGTATTTTATAATGTTCTGTAGTTCTTCTTTGTCCATAAATTCCTCCCTTCTCCACAGATCTAAAAGTTAGTTTATCCTTTGTTCTCCTAATTTGTTTATGTCTTAGATTGTTTATGTCATATTATGCCATAATCTTGTTTAGATTATGTCTAAATCATGAGCGCATTGTGACCTTACCTTAGTATAGGGCCTTGGCTTTTTTCCTATGAACCACATACTTCATAAATATTTATGAATCATCTTTGCTTTTTCATGAAAATTTCTAATTTAGTTCTTTAATGAACTTGCCTCAAGAAGTCCTTTCCTCTTTTTTGTTTCTTCCCAATTCTTATTCCAGATGCCACTCATGCTGCACTTCTCTTTTTTGCCCTTTCAATTTCTCCTTCTGTTTGTAAGTCAGTCAACAAGAATTTCTTAAGCACTTATTATGTGCTAGGCATACAAAGTATGGCAAGAATAATACCTGCTCTGGAGAAGCTTATATTCTCATGAGGGAGCCAGCATCTGAGTAAGTAAGTACATATACAACATAGCCAGAGTTAACAGTAGGTAATCTGAAAAAGAATATTAGTAGCTTGGGGGACTGGAAAATGCTTCCTGCAAATAGTAGAATTTGAGTTAAGTCTTGAAGGAAACTGAGGAAATTAAGAGGCAAAGGTCAAGGCAAAATAAATAAATAAATAAATAAACCATTCCACCACTGGGGGATAGCCAATGCAAAGATATAGAGATGGGTAATGGAATGTCTTATTTCAGTGTAATGAAACTGATCTTGGAATTCATGGAGGGGAATAAAGAATAGAGTGAAGGATAGAGGATTGGCTCTGGTAAGGAAAAGGGCCACCTCTTTATCTGAGACTAGAGTAAAAGGGGAGATAGTCGAAGAACCTACATGTAAGATAGAAAATGAGGAGGAATCTTTATTTGTGTACTGGAAATGAACTATCATAAGGCCAGAAAAAGAGAGAGAAAAGGAAGTAATTTAAGATGAAGAAAAGGAAGGAAGGAAGGAAGAAGCATTCTAGAGGGCACAGTGGAAGGAGCTGGGGATAAGTTGACGGGACAGGGGAATGGGATTTGTACATCTATAGCTAGGGATTCAGAATCACTGGGATAGGAGGAGTATAAAGTGAGTCTAAATGAATAGGAATGAGTTTGACATGTTTGACACTCTTTTTCCATGTCAATGCCTTGCACAGTCTGTATCTCTTTCTTTGTTCTTTTCACTTTTCTCTTCCCCAAAAGATTCATCTTTTTCTCTCCTAAACTTTTTGCTTTGGCCTCTTACAACTTCTTTTCTTCCAGTTCTTCCCTTCTCCATATTGTATTGAGTTTCGTACTTCTTTCAGTGGAATGCTTCAATGGAGGTATTTGGAATGGAACCCTCTGCATCTGTCCCACTGGTTTTGGTGGAAAGCAATGCCAGGACAAGGCAATTGTCTGCCAGAATGGGGGCACCTGGGATGGGATCAAGTGCATCTGCACCAGCATGTTCTATGGCCCCACATGTGAATTGGTTTTAGAAAACATCCCAATAGGTAAGCCAACATCTCTGGGTCTCGGGGCGCTGAGTCTAACTATATTAATGGTTGAGCTGGGTTCAGGGGAGTGAAAAGGGGCCAAAGATACCCCAATTCTCAGGGAAAGGGGGAGTCACAAAGCAGGGGAGATAAGGGGGTTCATTGTGATGATTGATATGCTCATAATCAAATCCATTTCTATCAGAAACTCCAGAAAAAGTCAATGCTACCATGGAAGTGAAAGTGTCTGTGACCAATATGATATTTACAAAGGACTTGGAAAACACATCCTCAGAGGCCTACATAAATTTCACTCAACTATTTGAAAAACAGGTATAGAGTCAATGGACCATAAGGGTATTGAATTTTTCAGGAACTTAGAGGTCATCTAGTACATTCCCTGATTTCATGAGAGGATCTAGAAGAGTTAAGTGACTTATTTAAGTTACTTACCTAACATCATACAACTAGTTAATAGCAGAAAAAAATTCAACTCAGTTTTCTCACAACACCTGAGTAAATGTTTTATCCATTAGATTCTCTGCTTCTAGCTTTTAGTGTCTCTCACTCTGACTTTGTTTCTTAGTAGTTTCCCATCTCAGGGAAAATAGCAGTGAAAGGAGATCTGCAACAGGAGTTAAATGGTGTAGATGAGAACTGTTCCAACCACTAATAAGCCATTTTACCTAATAAGAGACTTTAGAAAGTGGAGGGGGACATGCTTTCCAGGAATAGGGGAATGACCAGTGCAAAAGTAAGGAGATGGGAAATGAAATGTTGTGCGTGAAGAACAGAGACAAAACCCATTTAGTTAGATAGCAGAAGGGAAGGGCTCCTGGGTGACAGTGGATAGAGGGCTGGGTCTGATCTTTCTGGGTTCAAATCTGGTTTTAGGCCCTAATTGTGTGACTTTGGGCAAGTCACTTAACTGTTTTCCTCATTTTCCTCTTCTGTAAAATGAACTGGAAAAAGAAATGGCCAACCACTCCAAAGTCTTTTGCTAAGAAAACACCAAAAGGAGTCAAGAAGAACCAGGCACAATTGAAAAACTAAACAACAAAAGGAAGAGAAGTAATATCCAGATGCTGAAAAATAGGATTGAAGCCAGGTTATAAAGAGCTTTAAAAGTTAAAAAGGAGTTCATATTTTATACTAGAGGCAATCAAGAGCCAACAGAATTGATTCTTAAGGAAATCGATTCTTAAGGAAAATTACTTTAAATAGCAATGTTTGGGATAGACTGGAGTTAAAGAAATTGACACAGAGAAGTCAATTAGGAAGGAATTATCTAAATAGGAAGTGAGATACAAGGAAGGGGTAATGCAAAAGATTATAGAAACAACTAGAAGATGGAGAAAGTATAAAGTGAGTATAAGTGAATTAGTGGGTTGATGGAAAGTGAGGAATAATGGCAAGGTTATGAACCTGGGATACCAGAAGAATGGTGATGTTTTCAATCAAAATAGGGAAGTTTGGAAGAGAGGTGATTAGCAATGGAGACTGAAGGGATGGTTGGACATTAGATACAAGGAGAATAATGCAATGAAAACCCATCTAGTAAAGAGCATCTGAGGGGAGGATGGTTAACTGTGTCAAATGCAGCAAATAAAAAGGAGGAAAACTTTTTTAAAAGACCAAAGATTTGGCAATTTAGAAATCAGTGATAATTTTTGAGAGGGTAATTTCAGCTTAATAATGAGGTTGGAAGCCAGATTACAAAGAATTGAGAAGTAAGGAAGCAGGAGGTCTAAGCAGATTTTTCAAGGAGTTTGGTTGGAAAGGAAGGAGAGTTATAAGATTTGAGGGGATGGTAGAGTCTCATGAAGATTGTTTAAAAAAAAAAAAAAAGACCAACATGTTTAAGGAAGAAATCAATAGATAAAGAGAGTTGCAGATTTGCAAGAGAATGAGTAGATAGATGGAGGATATAATTTGCTAGAGAAACTGAGCCTTCTCAGTTTCTGATGGGATCAGGCATACAAGTAGAGAGACTTGTCTTGACACACCTGTGTGTGTCAAAGACAATGGAGGAGGAAATTGACTAATGTCAAGTTTGAAATGAATATCATAGGAAAAGAGGAATCTCACATAGAATGGTCTAAATTTTCTCACTAAAGACTCAACTAAAAGTGATCATGGGAGATGGAATTAGAGAAAATGAGATGGAATTAGAGAGAGGGGAAAAGGACTGCTTGCTACAGGAGAGTCCAGCTGATGTTGGACAACATGAATTATAATTAGGTTGGAGCTGGTTTGCATTCCTCTTTTGGAAGAGAATTGGATTATCAATACATGAAGTAATCGATGGGGACTAGAATAGCAAACTAGTTCTGGTTTATTTGGGTTTTTCTGACTCACTCATCCCTTCCAGGCCTCCCCAGTGCTGGTACAGGGAGATTCCTTCTTGGAAGAGACAGGTGGTGGCCTTTGAGAAAGAGAGCTAACTTGAGAAAGCACAAGACTAAAAGAAAGAGATTTGGATTAGGTAATGGCAGCATCTGCTAAATGCTTCCATGGAGATATTGTTCTAAAAAAGGGGTAAAACAAATTTCCCCATGTCCTCAGGGTCTAAGAGGATTCTTCTGTGCTATAAACCCTTTTCATTCAGAATCTATTTTCACTCAAGTGCATTCTCACAGGCCTCTGTTAAGAGGAAGGGCTATTTTATACGGAGGTCAGAGAAAGGAAAAGGGAGGCTACAGAATATCATGATTTTGACTATTTAGATAATCCAGTGGCCTCTTTGCTTTTCAGATGGCTATTGTTTACGAAAACATCTCTCAGTATGTTGGTGTGAAGATCAAGAGTCTTTCGTAAGTCTTTGTAAACTTTGGGGAAGCAGAGCCATAAAGAGAGGGAAATTATGTCATACTTGTAACCTATTAGTCTGGAATATTCTCCCTACTCATTTCAGCACCCTTCAAGGATGAATCAATCAGTCAACAAGTCCACATGATGCTTGTTGAGGTCACAAATTAAAAGCAACAACCCCTACCTTGAAGATCTTATATTCATTCTCATGTGTGAATACAACATTTATAGCAATAAATAAATATAAGAACGGGAGCAAGATAGCCTTAGAGAAGAAATCACACTTAGCTGGAGACAAGTGGGTGGTAAGAGAGACCAAGGGACACCTCCTGCAGAAGGTAGCATTTGAGTTTTGAAGGAAGTCAGGGATTCTAAAAGGCAGAGGGCAAGCAGGAGACTATTGCAGCATGGGGAACAGCAAAGCAAAGTCTTCTTGATGAAAGAGAGAGTGTGTGTGAGGGATAGCAAGAAAGCCAGTATTGTTGGAATGTACAATTCATGGAGAGAAGTAGTAATATGTATAGGAAAGACCAGGTTGTAAAGCTCTTTAAAAGCCAAAAGGGAATTTGTTATTTGATTCTAGAGGTAAATAGAGAACCAGTAGAGTTTATCGAGTAGGAAAGTGATATGGTCAGAACTATTTTAGGTAAATAACTTTTGATAGTTCTGCGAAAATGAATTGGAGTGGAGAGAGATTTGGAGAGAGGAGACCAGTTAGAAAGCTATTACAATTGTCTAAGCTAGGTCTGAATTCAGGTAATGGCTGTGTGAGTAAAGAGAAGGGAGTAAATCAGAGTGATGTGGTAGAAAAGGAAACAAGATTTGGTAATTGGGGTAAATGGAAGACGTACCTAGATTGCTGAGTCTAAGGAAGGTGTGACTATGAGTATGGGTAAAGGGTATTCCAGCTTCTCCCCTATCACTTTGAAGAGAATTCCCTCTTGAAAGAAGTAGCGGAGACCAGACATTTATTGTGGTTAGATTAAAACCTAATCTTAATAGATTAGATTATTTACCACCCTCAGGCATTGAGAAGCTGATATGACATAATCTCTTCTTTTCTCAGAAATGGCAGTGTAGTGGTGGATCATGAAGTGATCCTGTCAACAGATTTCACCCCAGATTTCCAGTTAGAATTGAAGAATATTACAGACATAGTACAGAACACAATTATAAAAGCAACCAGTAATCAAGTAGGCACAGAATGCACAGGTAAGTGCTCCATCTCACCCCTGCTTACCAAACTTTGTTTCTTATTATCCCTCTCTATGTACATGATGTACTAACTACCTCTGTGCCCGCCTTTGTAGCTACCAGGTCGGTCCTTATGTCTGAAATGTCTTCCCTTTCCCTTTGTATTTGGTGAATTTTTACCTCTCTTTTAAAAGTCAACTCAAAAACCACTTCCCCTAGAAAGTATGACATAGGTTCTTTGTCCTTAACAATCCCCCATCTCAGACCTTGAACATAAAAAAATCTCTCTAATAATAGACTATCACAAATCATACTATTTCTCTACATGTGTTATTTCTCTACTACTATAAATTCCAGGAGGGCAGCATCTTCTCCAGTACCTAAGGCCAGTGTTTTTCACATTTTCTTTTGGGTCTAGACCTGTGATTTCATCAGTGTAGGCAATTCCCACTGTGGAAACTCCCTCCACCAATACAGATTCTCATTTTCTTGGTCTTAAGAGACTTGTCAGGACCTCTGACAAGTTAAAATGACTTGCCTGTGGTTAGAGGAAGGATTTGAGCCCAACTTCCTAACTCCTACCTCAGTCCTTTAGCCTTTATGCCATATTACCTATCCTTTTACATACTGTAGGCAATTAATAAAGGTCTGTTAAATTGCATTGAATCTTCGGAGACAGGGAAGGAGAGCCTGCAGGTAGTTCTTTGTCTCAGATTATCACTATCATTATGGCCTTGCCTCTCTCTCCCATCTGAGGGAGAAGGAGCAAGAAGGCAGAATTGAAAGCAGATGTATTCCAATTGGACAGTCCTTAAATCCCACCTAGGGCTCACCTTCTGTGAGGAGGTGGCAATCAGAAATGTGGGAAGGAAGAAACAAAAATTTATTAAGCAACTATTAAATACCAGACACTATGTTAAGCACAATACAAATATTTCATTTGATAGAATAACCTTGGAAGATAGGTACTATTATTATCCCCATTTTACAGATGAAAAAATTGAGGCATAGAGTAAATGACTTGCCCAAAATCAGATAGTTAGTTAGTGTCTGAATCTTGACTTGAATCCAGGACTTCCTAACTTCAGGCCCAGCACTCTATGCTAACTCTGAAAAAAATATCAGGTGTAGATTCAGAGATATAGTTCAACTATAAGGAAACCAGTATCTTCCAGGAGATTCTCAGTAACCACAGTGCCAGAATGGAGATGGACTTATAGAAAAATGTTGCTGGAGCTATAAAGGAGAAAACAATTCTGAATATAAAATTAGATGGTGGACTTAATGGGGAAAAAATCTGAATTTCAAAGGGCTAAGTATGTGAAGCCTTAAGATCTGGGATCTGAAGAACAAGAGTATGGAAGCCTATATTCCTCTTCTTCCCCACCTCCTAAAAGGTTTCCTAATCCCCCAGTCCTGGAGAGGAAGCCTTCAACAGAAAAGCTCTGAGGCAATTTATTTTTGGTTTTACTCTTTTTTTTTTACAGATATATTGTGTTTCAACCCTCAAAAGACAACTGTGAATGAGCCTGTATTTCATTATGACCCTCTGAGTAAGTAGGCATAAAGAAGGGGTAGGACAGGGGTTAGGGTGAGCTCTGGAGCCCATCCTAGGGAAAGAGTTCCTGTTGTACTATTTATTCCCTTGACCTTCCCTCCTAGAGGAATGCCAAAATAATGTTGAAGATGAATTTAAGCAATTCTTCTACATTGAATACAAGGATGAAAAACCATACTGTATTAGCCGCTGTATGATGGGCTTCAAATCATCACTGAAATGCAACCAGGGCACGTGTCAGTTTGGGCTGAAGCGGCCTCATCTAGGGCCTCGATGCCTGTGAGTACCTCGGCCCTCCCAATAGCATTGTCCTAGCTCCTCTTTTTCCTAACCCCATCTGGGCCCTCCCTGGACAGGATCCCTAAACCACATTTCTCCCTATTCCTCCAGAGAAGCAGGTTTTGATCTAGGTAGGCTAAAACCCTGTGATCATTTCTATAACAGTCCTATCTTCTTACTGGTCAGAAGTCCTTATTTACTGCCCTTCCACCCTCAGGTTTCTGACAAAAGAAACCATGTTCATTTTCATGGAGAGCTCTTACTTAGTCTATATGGGACAGCCATCATTCAAATGTGACGAAAAACATACTCACACAAAAAAAGAAAAATCTAAATCACATTAACATAAAAAAAAGAAATTATCAGTTGCTACCAGTGGTATACCAGGAGCCAGCTCTAACTGCTTTTACTTGCTTAAATTTTCGGTATGAGCATTTATACCCAAGAAAGGGCAACACTACATGTAAATTAGGGCTTGACTTACGGTTTTATGGATTCTTTAGATTTCAGAAATTGCTAATGGTGTCAACTTAAAAGTGTGTGTGTATACTTTTTTTCCCCTAGAGAGCCAAATTGTTAAATAGTCACTTAAATAAACATTATTTGAACTCAGCAAGAGAGTAAGTAATAGAAGGTTCAGGAAATAAAATCATTATTTGAGCCTCACAATACTCCTGACTGCATCTTTCCTGAAAAGACCCCAGGTAGGGGACAAGTCAGTGGAAGGATTATCACGCATAATTGGAGGAAACTTCAGCATTGAGCAGATTTAAAGAGGGGAAGAACAGAATTTGATATAGAGAGTAGGAGTGAGTATCCCTTATGCGGTAATAGATAGATAGGAAAACTGAAAAAGGGGTTTTGTCTGTATAAAATGGGCTGGGATGTTAAATCATATATATCAAGAAGAAAAAAAAAATACCTGAGAGAGAAAACAAAAATGTAAGCAAATATCAACAAAAAAAGTGAAAATGCTATGTTGTGGTCCACACAGTTCCCATAGTCCTTTCTCTGGGTGTAGATGGCTCTTTTCATTATTGAACAATTGGAAATGGTTTGAATCATCAATGACGACTTCTTAATATGTGATGACAATAGTTAGACCAATCCCTTACCTTAACCCTTTCATATAGAGCCACCATGTAACAATTTGGGGGAGAAAAAAACAATATTAAGACAGTGAAGGATGCTGAAAGGTTGACCTAGGGAAGCCACTGTGTGATAAAGGCATTAGCTAAGGTTGTCTATACACTAGAGATTGTCAGAAGTACACAGAACCTCCAGGTTAGTGTTCCAAAACTGGCCTTTATGCTTTTATTGCTGAATTAATTGTATTTACAAGAGAGAGAGGGCAAAAGAATCATAAGATCTTTTTGAGGCAGAGCAATGCAGTCTTACAGGTGTCATTCCTAAATGCTTTATCTTATCATAGGTATTTTTGTGGGAGTACAAATACCCCTGGAATTGGAATTAAATTATATTAATTCAGCTTTGGTTCTGCTATGATTTTCTTGAGTAGCTCTGAGTAGTCATTTAACGTGTATAAGTATTTTATCTGTAAAATAAGATGAATGAACTGATTCCTTAGAGTCCCTTCTAGCTCTAGATTTTATAATCAAACGGTCCTGTGCATTGAGTTACACTGTAAACTGTTTGAGGTAAAGAAAATAACCATGGATTTTAGGTACTGAAGACTCCATATCATGGCAATTATACCAGTTTCAGAATCTCTCCTGTATCAGAGGAAAACATATGCTAAACAAAGATAAAAATCATAGCTTCCAAACAGTTCTATGACCATTAAACTTTTTTTTAAATAATAGCTTTTTATTTTCAAAATATATGCAAAAATAGTTTTCAGCATCACCCTTGCAAAACCTTCTCTTCCAAATTGTTTCTCCTTCCCTTTTCCCCATTCTTTTCCCTAGACAGTAAGTAATTCAGTATAGGTTAAACATGTGTAAATCTTCAATACATATTTCTACAATTGTCATGCTGCACAAGAAAAATCAGATCAAAAAGTAAAAAAAATGAGAAAGAAAACAAAAAGCAAGCAAACAACAACCAAAAAGTTGAAAATACCATGTTGAGATGCACATTCAGTTCCCATAGTCTTTTCTTTGGGTGCAGATGGCTCTTTCCATTACAAGTCTATTGGAATTGTCCTAAATCACCTCATTGGGTGTTTTTTTTTTGTTTTGTTTTTAATAAATGTTTTTTATTTGTTTGTTTTTTCCACTCAGGAAGTTATTTTTAAAAGGAATAACTTTGTATAAGCTGTTTCACCTGTGTCAGGGAATAGAATCATCTCATTGTTGGAAAGAGTCACATCCATCAGAGTTGATCATCACATAATTTTGTTGTTGCCATGTATAATGTTCTCTTGGTTCTATTCACTTCACTCTGCATTAGTTCATGCAAGTCTCTCCAGGCCTTTCTGAAATCATCTTGCTGATCATTCTTGTAGAAGAATAATATTCTGTAACATTCATATACCATAACTTATTCAGCCATTCTCCAACTGAAAGGCATCCACTCAGAATCCAGTTCCTTCCCATCACAAAAAGGGCACTTACAAACACCTTTGCATGTGGGTCCCTTTCCTTTTTTATGATTTCTTTGGGATACAGGCCCAGTAGAGTTGGAGCAAAGGGTATGCAAAATTTGATAGCCCTTTGGAAAATTTTCTTTGAAGCAGAACTCCATCCCCATTCCTGCTCACATTGCTTCATTCATCTTTCCTTCTGAGAGCCCTCATACATCTTTACCTTCTTCCCAACCTTCTTAAAAGAATCCTAGAAATTGGGTAGAGTGAGAAGAAAGTGTCTATCATATTTACTTAAATTTTCTTTCTCCCCTACCCTTACTGTCATTTAACAGCTGTTTCGTCACAGATACACACTGGTACCAGGGAGAAACCTGTGACTTCAGCATCAGTAAGAACCTAGTGTATGGGTTAGCAGGAGCACTAGGGGTAGTGTTGTCGATCGCCATTGTTATTCTCTCTGTCTTCTTGCACCGGTCCTGGAGGAAGACCCAAAGGTGAGCCACCTCTACCTTTACTTCTTACATTCTACACTCATCTTCAGCCCTTGTAATTCTTCATATTTTCAGGATAGGCATTAAGGGTTGGAAGAAAAGATGCTCTGAAGAAGTCACAATCTAGACTGGATGCTTTTCAAGCCATCTCTTCAGGGAACAGCTTCTCTGAGTTTTATGGGCATTGTTATGAGTCCCCAGTTCTGATGGGAGTAGGGGGGATCATTCTGGCATTTTTGTCAACAGGCAAAAGACCAAGCTGGATCAAATGTATAAATGGCATGAAGAGGATGGAGGACCAGCCCCTGGGAGCTTCCAGAATATAGGCTTTGACATCTGTGAAGGTATTAGCAGCCCTCCTTGGGTTCCTAGTGGCTGGTGGGAGGCACTTGTAAGGAATGTCAGGGAACTCTGAGGTCTAAAGATATGAGGAAGAGAAAGCTGTTCTCGATTCTAAATCTCTGGGCACCACATAGCTACTGAGACTATGTTGACAGCAAGAAAGTGGGATAACAAAGCACTTAACAGGATGGGGGAAACAAAATGTGAAAGAAATGTCTACCTTCACAACCATGCTGATGAGATTTAGATTTGGGGGTTCCTGGACAGGGAACCAAATGATGAGATTAAATTCAAAGAACCAAAATAATGAGATTAGGGTTTCTGGTGGTCAGGGAGTTAAATGATGAGGTTAGTGGCAGGTTTGGGGTTCAGGGAACCAAACAAAGAGGTCTGGCCCCCCTAAATCCCCTTGGGATTCAGCACATGGGTAGGGAGTTTTGGGAACCCCCTTCTGGTGGTGCAGAGGTCCTTCATAAAGGAATTTACAAACCCAAAAAGGTAGGCTGATAAAAAGAAGTTTATTATAGGCATCGGAAAGTCAGCTTTTGCTATGCATGAAGAGAAAGGCTGAATTCCTTAGTGGCAAAGTCTCATCAGAGAGATGTAAAGTAAGGTCCCCACAGAGAGATATAAAGTCTCGTTAGGGAAATAGGTAAGGATAAAAAAAGAGTAACACTGGAAAAGACTATCCTTCCAGTGGGCAGAGTTTTAGGTCCTCTGTGAGGATTGAGTTTAAAATTGGATCTTTTTTATAATAGAAGCCTTTGGCTACAAGCTGAGGCCTTCTCTACCTCCCAATGAGGCTGATGGGTGGAATTTCATCTGGAATTGAATAGAAAATCTTCAGTTGAATAAGGTTGGAATTCTCCAGCTCTAGACTCAACCAGCCCCACCTGGAAACAGAAGCTGTTTGTCCTTGGGTGGGGTCTTTACTGTGGCAGGATTCATGGAGAATCTGTCCTTCAAGGAATTTTCACAGAGTTTTGGGGTTCCCTTGTCAATGCCATTTTCCTTCCTGTTTTCTTTTCCTCTAGAACAAGACGATTCCCTTACCATAGATTCTATTTATAGTAATTTCCAGCCCTCTTTGCGTCACATTGATCCTGAAAAGAAGGTAAGCAGGAAATTTCCTGGTACAGAATTTTCAGACCAAGCAGTACTGTCCCTAAGCTGGCAAATTGGGACAGTGACTCTAGGCCCTGAGCACTAAGGCATCCCCATGGTTCTGGTATTTGACAATTACCCTGAAAAGGTTATTGTTGGAGAAAAGATGGCTCCCATATTTGGTACCCCAAAGTCTTATGCACATCATTGTTTTATGATACTCTCAGGCCACCAAAATTAAGAGGTAGGACTGCCTTCTTCCCCTATCACCACATCCATATGCCTATCTCCTCAGGTAGCATCTTGGCCTATCATGAGGTCTCTCCTCAGTGGTTTTCGTCATTCATTGTTATATAATCTTATCTAGGAAGATAAATAAGAGACAGGTTGGGTAGAGTACTTAGGGGAAAAAACATACAATATATTTCCTGTCCTCTTGGGGTTAGCCCATGGGTCATCCATAACAAGGACTTTCTGATACTCAAGGCAGGTAGATAGCTGAATCATACCTAGTTATTTTAAGGCAGGCTGATCAGTTCACTAGTTTGGATCTCACCGTTACATCAATTTCTACCCCAGAGTGTATGGGAGGAATCTTCCCTTATTTCTAACATATCCACACCTTTACCTATCTCTAGCTTCAACATCTTCCAGTATTCACATAGTTACCTTTTCTTTCTAGATCCAGATCCAAAGGCCACAGGTGGTGATGACTTCAGTATGAGGCAATAACTCGTCAGAAAAGGGAACAAAACTCATAGCTGAAAAAAACCTGTAGTTCCAACCCTGCACACAATTGGCATCAATTGTTATATTAAAGAAAAGAGAAGTACCAAATCTTCAGTTCATAAATGAAGGAAAAAAGATTTGGGCTTTGTTGATGTGAGATTATGCATGTAAACTGCATTGTAAACCATTTAAATGTTATACTAACTTGATATATTATTATTATTTTTGTTACTGTTATTATTGTGGTGTTCTTATTATTGATATCCCAAGGGCAGTGTATTCCCACAATGCAGATGTTCACCTAGCACCTGACTGAAGCTTCCAGCTGCATACAC
The DNA here is from genome assembly GCF_048593235.1 of Sminthopsis crassicaudata. Taxonomy (NCBI): domain Eukaryota; kingdom Metazoa; phylum Chordata; class Mammalia; order Dasyuromorphia; family Dasyuridae; genus Sminthopsis; species Sminthopsis crassicaudata. The sequence goes on from NC_133620.1 coordinate 294,959,298, forward strand.
AGAAGAAAGTGTAGAGGAAGAAAGAAGAAGGAAGGAAGAGGGAAGAGAAATCACTTAAATAAAGACATCATAATAATTGTTGAGTTCTGACACTTAGGGATTGGTTCTCACAGGGAAAACTTTTCTACCCACTCAGTTTCAGTAAAACAGACCATTCACATATGCAAACATATATAAATCAGACATGTACTTAGATCTTTTTCTTTCTCCACATATACACAAATACCTACATATGCATACACAGGGGCTGACATTGATGTTATAGGATAGTTCTAGACTATGGGAGGGACTTGAGACCAAAGGGAAGCAACATTTCTATTAGTTTGACCCAAAGCTCCTTGGGAACATTATGGAATACATACTAAATAGGCAGCTGAATATCTGCAGAAGCTTTTATCTTTCAGGAAGGGGCTTTGGAAGTGAGATTGATGCAGAACCAGTCTGATCACCAATAATGGATTGTATCTCCTCTAGAACTCAGGACCACTACTGATCATGTCCAAATAATATTTATCCTTATTATTTGTATGTTGCTTTCTGTGTTTTTTTTAAACAGGTTTCCATATACCTTAATATTCTTTTGTCCTCCCAAAAGCCTTATGAAGTGTCATCATTTGGTAGATAAGGACTTGAGAAGAGAGACTGAGGCAGTTTGTCTAAGGCCATGATGTGAATGATTTGGAGAGCCAGGATACAAAATTCAGTTTCCTGTCTCCATGATATCTCCTAAAGAGTTGGGAAGAAGCTGACCTTACCTTAGGACTGGAACAACCTGCTTCTTTCAGCTACTAAGACTTTACTCTCAGAGACCATTCAGAATAGCTCTAGGGCAATGGATCTGGGTGATTGGTCTTTCCCTGGGATTCTGTACCTTTTACTGTTCCATTGCAGCCACCTTACTTCCATAATCATGATACCTGTCATCACCTACTATTTCAGTAAATCAGACCTTGTGATTCTCTTCCCCTTCTACCTTCACTGAAGTGATAGCCTATCTGCTAGGCTTCCCTTCCTCATCATCTCTACATTATAGAAAAAATTTGTCTAAACTTAATCTAGCTAAGGATAACCAATAGGAGGAATAAATTGGGATACAGGTCCACTCATTGAGTCTTTCTTCTCAGAACATCCTGGCCACTGAAAATTCCATAGGAACCACAGCACGCATCCACTGACTCATCCACAAGCATACTTAGGGATGTCAGACCCACTAGATGACAGAATCTTTGATCCTTTGTCCTCCAAGGAAATAAAAGTTATTTTTGTTATTGCTATCCCATTCTTATTATTTTCAAAGGCATTAGTGTCAAGGGATTAGTCATCAAAAGAATTATTGACATCTACGGTTACAAAGTTTTTCACAATCATCAACATCACTTGAGTCATGTATATAACCTTATGTGACAGGTGAAGCATATACTATGGTTTATCCAGAGAGATAAAGTCTAAGATTATATAACTCCTTAGTGGCAGAGAGAACTCAAACTAATAGTTTCTAACCAAGTCTAGTGTGTTTCTTCTCTTACATTTGCAATGTCAATCATGTTTTACCAATAGACCACACAAACTGAACTGATTCCCTGAGTTTCTCCTCCACAGAACACTCCTATTGAAAACTTAAGTTAAAATCAAAACAAAATAAAACTTGACTTTGCTGCTCCTCAGTAGTTTTCTTGGAATCATTACATCCACAATTAGAAAATTCAACCTGCCTCACTCATATGGCTCAGCTCTCCTGGACAGCTCCATGTACAACTCCTTAGGGGGTTCTCTACTGGGTCTTCAATTCCAAAGAGCCATTTCAGCTTACCATTCAATCATTTCTTGCCTTCCAAGTTTTCAGTTCCTAGAGTTGGACCAAGTCCCAGGTGATGTCTACTTAAACACTTTTCTCTATTACAAAGGCTAAACTGGAAATCTAGGAGTGTTTGATGCTGGGCAGTTTTAAGGGAGTTGATATTCATCACTACTTATTAACACAACTTTCTCTCCAACCACATTAACCCCATACACTGTCGTTCCCCTTTCTTTTTTCCATTCACCTTCCCCTATTTCATCACCTGTTGTCATGAGTAAGATTCTCAAGAGTCTGTCAGGCTTGACACAACATGCTTGCCTTGTTATTTATCCTTTGTTCTTGAAGAGGACCAGAGGGGATGCAAGTGGATTGGATTTAAGTGCGAAGTCACCTGCCTCACTTTCCCTCCAGAGCCATCTGGATCCAGTGGCCAGATAGAGATCAGAACAACTGCAGATGTCCCTTGATGAAATGGGAGACCTTGGTCTTTTTAAATTTAGGTCTTCAACAGGTCTCAGTTTGACTGAGATCACACCCATTCAATAATTAAGTCTGGGTAACAAGTAAAGTAGTAAGTCCTAGAGTTTTCAGATCTATTTACATTGACCCCACATAACCATATTTATAACAAACCATGGTCACTGTTCTAGGGAAGATCCATGGATCATGATTGCTTGCCCAGGAGTCTTAGCATAAAGACAATGCCTCTGTCTTCTTCTGTGCTCAAATAAGAACTGGTAGCCTTGAAATATCCACTGAGCATGGTAGAAGGAAAGCGAAGAAGGAAACAAGCTAGGTACTGTGCTAATCATTTTACAAATATTATCTGATTTGATCTTCACGGCAACCTTATAAAGTAGTTGTATGAAAAAGCATAGGTTCCCAAATAATGCTCTCCTTTAAAGCATGGGAAAATAAGCCTCTGAACCAAGTGCTAACACAAATCCTTATAATACAATTAAAACTTCAGAACCTTTCTGCTCAACTCCAGTCTTCCTTCTCTTCATCCTTAGAGGAACTGATTAACTTAGTGACTGATCAAATGGAGAAAACTATCAATTTCCCTTCTTTTAAAAGACTGAAGAACTTGGGTGCACTGTATACTCTTGGTGAAGATATATGAGAGAGAGGATAAAAAGAACCCTTAGGGATTCCTAGCATTGAAAATTATTGATTTAGAATGACCTACAAGGGTCATTAGTAGCAAGGATCTATCATATATCCTGGGATCTAATTCAACAGGACTGAGACACTTAAAAGGGAACTTAGAGGTCATCTAGTTCAATTTACTCATTTTATAAATGAGAAAACAAATCTAGGAATGGCTAATAATTGTCCAAGGTCACATAGATAGTAGAATCTAAAGGTTCAGATTATTGACATCACTTTCTTATCCTCTGAGTATGAAACAACTAAGAAGAGTTCCAATTATTCTCTGAGATTTGACTGGAGAACCACAATGGCTTGACTTAGAGGTAGAATAATGTTACTCAGTTAAATCAACTTGAAGTGTCCTGATATATATTCTTGTTGAATATACTTATGCAGCTATAGCTAAGTAAATCTGTCTTTGTTGAACGTCTCATTTAATTCCAGTATTGAACCTCAGTTTCTAAGAGAGTAATCTGAGTTGAGGCCAGCCCAAAAGAGTTAGAATAATTGGGCTGGATTGGAATGGAATAATCTCAATGAAGCAGAAGACAGGCAATGCAGAAGAATGTGAACCAGGATTAGTTCAATGCTTCTGCTAGTACTTTTAATGATATTTCTGGAGATGGTAGCTCCTTACCATAAAGACCCTCACCCCTGAAAGATTAGAGAGTAAACTGTTTAGAACGATTCAAGAAGGAAATGTGCTCAGTATCATTTCTTAAAGGATTGTACTCTGCAGTAAGATCTCCTTGTGAGACATGGTAGCCTTTTCAAGCTGATGCCTGGTTTTCCCTTATTACTACAGAGCACTAACCTTTCATGAGTCAGTCAGACTGTGTGTGTAGCAGCCAGGCCAGAAGGAGAGCAGATGGCTCTCAGAGTAGCAAAGTCATATACAACTGTTCGACATGAAAGGAAGCCTTACCACTCATTTTCTCCTAGGTAGGAAGGCCAATCACGTCCTTCAGGCACTGGAATTACTGGCTACCAGGCTCAAAGAATGCTTTGAGGTCAGACTTCCCCTTGTGTGAGATCTAGAATTCTCTCTTGGTTAAGCTGAGTTAGCTTGTTCCCAATAGTAGAGCTCCTTTATTCTGCAGTATCTGTATTCTCCATATATACTTTCTCTGATTTGTATTTTGCTATGATTTGGATAAATTGGTTTCTTTGATTATTGCATAGGTTCTTCATCCCTCTTTGTAGAGAGTGAGGTCTATTTTTGTAAGATCTGCTCCTAGCTAAGATTTTGTCCTACAATCCAACTTATGCTTTTATGCATAATCACCTAAAGTATATGTAAATAGTGTGTATGTGTAAATATATGTGTGTATGTATAGCTATCTAGGCATATTACTAAAACTGTATTATGTTTTAGGGATATTTATATAGAGTAATAGGCCCAGGTATAAAGATAGTGGTGCCTGTTATATCTACTTCTGTAGAGTTGATCAATTCTATGAAGAGTTTTCTAAAATAACATTTTCTAAATAAAACATTTTCTAAAAATAACTCCCCCCAAAAATGTCACATTTATTACAGGAATACTAAAGGAAGAAATCAAAAGACAATTTGAATAACAGGCAAATTTAGCTTAGGAATACAAAAGGAAGTAGGGCAAAATCTAATAGAGTTTTGTCATAACAAAAACTTTTTTTTTCTAAACTTTTTATTTTCAAAACATATTCATGGATAATTTTTCAACATTAACCCTTGCAAAACTTTTTGTTGCAATTTTCCCCCACCTTCTCCCCTAGATGGTAAGTAATCCACTATATGTTAAACATATAGAAATATATGTTAAATCCAATATATGCATACATATTTATTCAATTATCTTGCTGCACACGAAAAATCAAATCAAACTAGAAAAAACGAGAAAGAAAATAAAATGCAAGCAAACAACAACAAAGAAGAGTGAAAATGCTATGTTGTGAACCACACATAGTCCTCTTCTCTCTGGGTATATAAATGGCTGTCTTCATCACAAGATCATTGAAACTAGTCATTGTTGAAGAGAGACATGTCCATCAGAATTGATCATCATATAATCTTCTTGGCATGTACAATTGATGAGGGTTAAGTTTTGGGGTTCCCTTTCAGGTGCTGAATGATAAGGTCTAGATTTAGGGAACCAAAATGAGATTAGGGTTTCTGGTGGTCAGGGAGTTAAATGATAAAGTCTAGTGGCAGGTTTGGGGTTCAGGGAACCAAATGGAGAGGTTTGGCTCCCTGCACCCCCTTGGGATTCAGCGCAAGGGTAGGGAATTTTGGGGAACCCCTTTTGGCGGCACAAAGATTCCCTGTAAAGGAATTTACAAACCTGAAAGCCTAGATTGATTAAAAAAAAAAAAAAAGGTTCATTATGGGGATTGGGAAGTAAGGTTAGAAATCCTGACAGAGAGGCATAAAGTCTCATTAGGGAAATAGGTGAGGATAAAGCGAGGGAAAAGAATATTATTTCAGTGGGCAGAGGCCTCCTTGGTATAGCAAGTATGGCATGTTTAGAATCTCTGCAAAGAGAGGATTTTAGATTGGCTCTTTTATAACAGGAGCTTTGACTACAAGCTGGGTTTCAGCTTGAGCTGAATTTGAATAGAATTGAATGAGTTTCTTTAATTGAATAGGGTTGGAACTCTTTTGCTCAGGACTGAATCAACCCCCACCTAGATAACAGAATGAAGCTATTTACCTTGTTTCCCTCACTGAGGCAGAGTTGAATGAGATTTTCTCCTTCAAGAAGTTTTAAAGTTTCGGGGTCCCTTCTTCACAATGATCTGGTTCTGCTCATTTCACTTAGAATCCGTTCATGTAAGAGCTCTCTGAAATCATCCTTATTTTTTATAGAACAATAATATTCCATAACATTCATATACCATAACTTATTCAGCTATTCTCCCACTGATGGGCATCCATTCAGTTTCCAGTTTCTTGCCACTACAAAAAGAGCTGCCACAAACATTTTTGCACATGTGGGTCCCTTTCCCTCCTTTAAGACTTCTTTGGGATATAAGCTCAGTAGAAATACTGCTGGATCACAGTTTGATAAATTTTGGGGCATAGTTCCAAATTGCGCTCCAGAATGGTTGGATCAGCTCATAACTCCATCAACAATGTATTAGTGTACCAGTTTTCCCCCCTCTCCTCCAACATTCATCATTATCTTTTCCTGTCATTTTAGCCAATCTGAGAGGTATATAATGGTATTTCAGAATTGTCTTAATTTGCTTTTTCTCTATCAATAGTGATTTACTTTTCATATGACTAGAAATGGTTTCAATTTCTTCACCTGAAAATTGTCTGTACATATTCTTTTGAGTGAAATGGGAAACTGAGGACTTCTCAGAATAATCACTTGATAATTCCAGCCCCAATTCCAAAAGTCTATTAAACATTAAGTCCCTGAACAAAAGACTTGCTCTTCTAGCAGAACTATCTGAGATAATCTCCTGGACCTTTATTTAACTGCTTAGAGAAGAATTTGTAACTATTTAATTGCCTGGAGATATTTAGAAATCAACAAACTGGCTAATCTCTATTTGTTGATTGAAGAAGCCTGAGGTAAAAACTCTAATTTAATGGATTACTTACCTCTAAATAATCTCCTTACTGGGGGGATTATATGATTTCTCATAAAATTATTAACTAAAGTAAATTGAACCTATAACCTGAATTTAGTTTATGAAAATCTGATGAGTTTGGAAAAATGAAATTCTTTGTACAAACTTCATACTAGCTCAAGTAAACCTTGTAGAGCTGACCACCATAAACCCATAAATTTAAGCAAACACACCTGCAATCATTTGTAAATCTTGTAAGGTTGACCACCATAAACTTAAGTAAACATATCTGCAATAAGCCAATTATGTTGGCTTGGCTAGAATTTAACCAACCTGTGCTACTTCTAAGTATTAAGCAAGGTAGTGAGAATTAACTGGATAAGGGGAAAGGAGGTGCGGAGGTGGTCATGGATTCTTGTAGTTTGTGACTATATGAATCATCTTTGATTTCTGTGGGGATCGACCTCCCTTCATTGGAGAAGTCTAGCGGACTGTCCATTTCTTGAGAGATCCTAATAAAACCTCTATTCTTCACTTTGAGATATCTTTAAGTATTTTTTAATTGAATTTGCCGTACCACACACTTTGACCATTTATCAATTGGAGAATGGCTTGAATTTTTATAAATTTGAGTAATTTCTCCATATATCTTAGAAGTGAGGCCTTTATCAGAACCCTTAAATGTAAAAATGTTTTCCCAATTTATTGCTTCCCATCTAATCTTGTCTGCATTAGTTTTGTTTGTACAAAATCTTTTAAACTTAATATAATCAGAATTATCTATTTTGTGATCAATAATGATCTCTACTTCTTCTTTGGTCACAAAGAAGATTACTTTCTCTTTCATAGATCTGAGAGATAAACTATCCTATGTTCTTCTAATTTGCTTATAATGTCACTCTTTATGTCTAGATTATGAACCCATTTCAACTTTATCTTGGTATATGGTGTTAGGTATGGGTCAATGCCTAGTTTTTGCCATACTAGTTTCCAATTTTTCCAGCAATTTTTGTCAAATAGTGAGTTCTTATCCCAAAAGCTGGGGTCTCTGGCAAATACTCTTTTTCAATAAACCAAAAGGCTATATAGACATCACCAGACAGTCCAATATAGAATTCAGGTTTATTATATACTTTGCAGCCAAAAGTGAAAAAAGCTTTATACAGTCAGTTAATGAAAAATGTGGAGCTGATTATGGCTCATAACATGACCTTCTTACTGCAAAATTCAGACTTAAATTGAAGAAGGTAAGGAAAACCATCATGACCTTAAATAACATCCCTTATGAATATGAAGTAAAGGCAATAAATAGATTTAAGGGATTATTAGATCTGGTAGAGTGCCTGAAGAACTATGGACAAAGGGTTTGCAACATTGTATAGGAAACAGCAACAAAAAACATCCCAAAGAAAAAGAAGAGCAAGAAAACAAATGGTTGTCTGATGAGATTTTAAAAATAACTGAGGAAAGAAGGAGGGTAAAAGGAGAAAGGGAAAGATATGCTCAACTAAATGCAGAATTTTAGAGAATAGTAAGTAGAGATAAGAAAATTTTCTAAAATGAGCAATACAAAGAAAAAAATGATACAATGGGAAAGACAAGAGATTTCTTCAAGGAAATTAGATATATTGAAGGAAAGATGATAAAAGACAAAAATAGTATGGAATTTTAAAAAGCAAAAGTGGCAAAAATGCACTCAAGAACTATACTAGGAAGATTATAACACACAATGGTATGGTTACTGACCTAGAGCCAGATATTTTGGAGAATTAAGTCAAGTGGGCTTTAGGAAGCATTACTAACAATAAGGCAAGTGATTAGGAGGTGATGAAATTCCATCTGAACTATTTAAAACTTTAAAAGACTATGCTGTTAAAGTGTTACACTCAATATGCCAATAAATTTGGAAAACACAAAAATGGTCTTTGGATTGGAAAAGATCCATTTACATCTCAATCCTAAAAAAGGGCAATGCCAAAGAATGTTAAAATTACTGAGTAGTTGTGCTCTCTCACATGCCAACAAGGGTATGCTTAAGATTCTGCAAGCAAGGCTTCAGCAGTATGTGAACTGAGAATTACTAAAAAAGCAAGCTGTTTTTCAAAAAGACAGGGAATTTGAAAACAAATTGCCAGTATTCACTAGATTATGGAGAAAGCAAGGGAGTTCCAAAACAAAACAAAACAAAACAAAAAAACGATCTACTTCTGCTTCATTGACTACACTAAAGCTTTCCACTGTGTGAATCACAACAAAATGTAGCAAGTCCTCAAAGAGATGGGAGTAACAAAATCATCTTATTTGTCTGCTGAGGCATCTATGTGCAACATCTAGAACCAAATATGGAACAACTAATTAGTTAAAGATTAGAAAAGTAATAGAACAAGTCTATATATTGTCGCTTTATATATTTAACTTATATTTAGAGTACATGTGAAATGCCAGACTGTGTGAATCAAAAACTGATGGCAGAAAATGAAGAATTAAGAAGCCTCTTGATGTGGTTGAAAGAGGAGAGTATAAAATCTGGCTTAAAGTTTAACATCAAAAACAAAAACACAGTTAAGGTCTTGGCAATTGGTGCCATCACTTCCTAGAAAACTAGAGGGAGAAGAAATGGAAACAGCATCAGATTTTATATTCTTGGGCTCAAAGATTAGTGCAGATAGCAATTGCAGCCATGAAATTAAAAGATACTTGCTCCTTAGAAGAAAAACTATAGCAAATCTGTACAGCACACTAAAAAAGCAGAGATGCCAACTTGCCAACAAAAGTCCATATAGTCAACATTATTTTTCCAATAGCAATGTATGGCTGTGAGAGAAAAGAAAAACTGAATACCACAGAATCAATTCAAATTGTGGTGCTGAAGAAGACTTTTTATATCAAGGAGATCAGTGCTTAAAGAAAGAAATCAATTCAGGCTATTCATTGGAATGTCAGAAACTGAAACTGAAACTTAAATACTTTGGCCACATAATTAGAAGAAGGGATTCATTGGAAAAGATCTTGATTTGGGGAAAGATTAAAGGCAAAAAAGAGAAGGTGATGACAGAAGATAAGATAGACAGATTATGTAATGGAAACAATGAGCATGAACTTGGACAGACTTTGAGAAACAGTAGAAGACGGAAGGGTTTGACATGCTATTGTTTATAAGATCACAAAAAATCAGATACAACTGTACAGTTGAACAAGAAGAGATGGACCAGATGAGCCCTTTCTCAAATTTTGTCAATCCAAGACTATGCCTGCAAAATTGGGAGACAACCTAGAGAGTTGTCTGCACTCTTATTACATCCCATTCGATAAAGGAGAGAAAAATTTTAGTTTTAGGAGGGATCACAGAATCAGAGACAGTGGTGTTTGGGAGCACCTGATAATTATCACTATTCAAAGCTGCCTGCTTTGAATGAAGGAAAGACATCCTCCCCTTCCATATTACTAGTGAGAAGTATAGAAGCATTTTATAAAACAAAATTTATATATATAATTACTCTACTTGGGGGCTAAGGGTAGATAATTCATCAAAGATAGCCTAGAGGTAGCATTTCAGAATACAGATAGGCCGTTGGCACAACTACAGAAATAAATACTCAAGCTTGGGGTACAGGTAGAAAAGATAGCAAAGGGAAGTCTTCAGGACTGGGTAGAATTGGTTACAGAAACCAAGATCATTCCCTGAGCTTAGTGTGAAAAATGCTGAAAAACTGGGTTTCCACAACATTATAAGCTTTGATGTAGTGTGAGATAGTGGGTACACTGCCCAAGAGGTTTTCAGAATGTGAGAGGTTAAAAAAGAACAATTAAGTGATCAATAAAAGCCTTGAGCAAACAAGAAATTTGGGGGTTATGAAAGCACAGGTGGATTCAGACAATCAGAAAGACTTAGGATTTGAGAAAATCACAAACTTAAACTAATTGGGGTCAATGACCTGACTTGAAGAAATCACTACTGTGCCTGCTTATTAATAGGCTAATTGAATATTAAACAATACACACCAGAGGAGGGGTTTTCCACCATTTTTGAACATGGGATGTATGATAAGGGGGGGCATATTTTATACATATTAAGGGGAAACATGTAGTGGGCTTATCAGAAAGACTGTAACCTGGATAAAATGGAACAATCCCTTCTCTGAAGAGAGAAGCTACATCACAAGAGCAAGTATAAAGGTTCCCCCACTTCTGTACTCAGTGCTCCCTCTTCTGGAAGAGGAGTAGGGCCCTCTTCTGGCCAGAAATGTTTAAGATGATTCCTTAAGATTCTTCTTTGATAAATTTTCCTTGATATCTGATTTTCAGTGTCAAGAGTGTTATTTTTAACATAAGGACCTTTCAATAGGAAAAAAGCCTAAAAGGTAAATGGCAGTTTAAAGATGACTAAGCTCTGGACCTAGAGACAGAAAAAAACTGAGTTCAAATCTGTCCCAAACATTGGGATCCTGGGAGAGTCATTTAACCTCAGTCAGCCTACTTTCCTCATCTGTAAAATATGGATAATAACAGTACCTCAGGGTTATTGTGGAGATAGGATGAGATAACATTAATGGAGCACTTTGTAGCTCTTAAAGTGTTTGGTTTTGAAATAGGAAAAGAAGTCTGGAAAAGTTCCTGACCATGAAGGAGAGAATCTCAGGAAATGCTGGCAACTTACTACTAAAGTTACATATTTTCATCAAAAGCCTCAATATGCTAGACTCAGATACTAAACTGCATGAGGTAGAGGGGAAAGTAGCTGAGTTTCATCAGAGAGCTAGTGAATATGCTTTAAGCAAAATTATCCAGACAGCATGAAATGTATTGGGCTTGTGTGAGATGTAGAAGACCCTTACCCAAAATGACTACTCAGAGATCACTCAAAGTAGAAAGCAGAAAGGTCGTTTATTATACCTCCAGAGGATGAGTACTTCTACCTCGAGATAAGGGAATGAGAAAGCTTTTATACAAGAGATTACATCACGTGATTTCTAGGAAACAGAAAATCAGGCCTTCAGACTTTAGATAATCAAGCAGATAGTGGTCAAGCTAATAGACTAAATATCGATAAATGTCAAATACTGATAAATGTCATCATCTCAAGTTAAGGAAATATGTTTATAGCTGACCAAGGCTCAAGTAAATACAGGCCTGCACATATTATATAAGTCATAGGGGAAACACAGAAATAATGAAAATAAAATACAGAAAAAGAATCCACACATTCCTGTAAGTTTTCCACCTTATCTCTATTCCATATGGGCTGAAATTAAGACTTTTAGAGGGATAGAGTCCACTGACAAACCATGGAGGGGGGGAGATGGTAGTGACCTCAAAGTCAACATGTCTGGGACCCACATGATGAAGTCCTATTCCCAGCCAGCTTTTCTCAGGTAGGACTAATAGAAACAATGGGATTAGGACAGTGTATCCCTTAATTTCTCAGCCTTTGCCTGTGTTTTAGCTACATCAAGATAAAATTTCTGTGATTTTTGGAGCTTTGCAGTTTCCATGTTTCTTTGTTTAAAAGTTTAATTTCCTTGCTTTTGTTTAACTTTATCCTTTATTACAGGTTTGTTTCTTTTGGGGGGAAAATTTTATCTTTGGCTTAGCACCATCTAGAGGCTAAATATTAAAGTTGGAATGGTAGTTTCTAGAATAGATAAACAAACAAAAATCTCAGGCTAAGGAGAACCAGGAACCAATATTTCAGTTGCTGATTCCTTTCTGGAGGAATTCCCCCACAAAACTACTCTTCTAAATCCCCTAAAGAGTTCTCTTTAGGGGCAGCCAGGTGGCACAGTGGATAGAGCACCAGCCCTGAATTCAGGAGGACCGAGTTCAAATCTGGTCTCAGACACTTAACACTTCCTAGCTGTGTGACCCTGGGCAAGTCGCTTAACCCCAGCCTCAAAAAAAAAAAAAAAAAAACTTGAAAAGAAAAAGGGAGCTGCCATTAGAGAATAAAGTTAAAGACTTCTAGTTTAAAGCTTATCAATCAATATCAATTAATCAATAAACATATATTAACTGGCTACTACATGCTGGAGATACTAAAATTGTAAAAGGTAATCCCTGACCTTAAAGAGTTTACTAATCTCCTTTCTTGGTATTTAGCATAGTCTTCTACCTCTTCCAATTTTTCTCCAAGGCCTAAAACAGTTCTTTATCTGAGATCCATGAATTTGTGTTGTTGTTTTTTTTTTGTTTTTTGTTTTTTTCCTGAGGCTGGGGTTAAGGGATTCCTCCTGAATCCATGGCTGGTGCTCTATCCACTGCGCCACCCAGCTGCCCCTTTTGTGTTGTTTTTTAAAAAATATGTTGACAATTATTTCAATATACTTAGTTTCCTATATATTGTTTTATGCAATTGAAAACATTATTCTGAGAAAGGGACCATAAATTTTCCTGGACCAACAAAGGGTAAAAACAAAGGTAACAAAAGTTACCAGGGAGAGCAAAAGGTCTCTGGCTCTGAACCTTTGAGCCAGAGAATGTAAAGGAAGGTCAAAGATTACACACACACCCCCAGTCTCCTCATTCCTATTTCTGAAATGAGCAGACAAGCTGGCTAGTGGTCTAGAGGTAGGAATGAATGGTTGTAAGGGGTTAAAGTTATGGAGATGGTTCTGATGGTGGAGATATTCTGAATAATTAAGGGAAAATTATTTGGAGGGGGCGGAAGAGAACTCTCTACCACTTCCTAGCTTCACTGACAGACTGGACAAGAATGTGTCCATTTCTAGATTGTGCTGTGACTCAGCAGCCCTGCTGTTTTGTGCAGGATCCCAGGCCTGAGGAAGCATGACTCAGAACCTGAGGGAGGGAATAGTTATAAGCGGAGACTGCTGCAGTCCATGTGAGGTGATGTTGTGGGGAGAACTGGTTGTTCTTTTCCCTGGAACCCCAGGGTGAAGTAATGGTTTTTGTGGTCTGATACAGCCCAGACTCCTACCCATGTGGCCCTGTGAAAGGTCTAAATCCTCAGATTTCCCTAGCATAATGGTTCCAAAAGCCACACCCACCTCTATTCCCTGCAGACTTCATCTTTGGTAGACATTTCCCTTTCATTCTCTTTGCTCCCCAAAAGTTCACAAATTCGCTTCCCTGGTCCTCTCTTCCTCCAGAAAATTTTGGGCAAGCAGCAAACAGCCTAGGAAGAATCCTCCTGGAAGACAGATTGTAGAATAGACAATTTTCTGGGATCTTAAGAAAAAAAAAAAAGGAAAGAAAATTATCACTAATTGAACTTTAGTGTCCTGAATCTCCCCCACATTTTTTTGGTTAGTATTTATCGCTTTTTCCCACACTAACCTGATAGCCTAGCAGAATGCCCCATGAAGTAAAAAGCTGATAAGCACCAGGCTCTTGGCTTTTTGGTCTCAAAGAAAACCTCATGAGAGAGAGTGGGAGAGAATGGAAAAGAGGCTACCCATTGGCAGGGCCTGAATGTCAGATCTATAATGTACAGTGGTTAAAGAAATATTTTTAAAATGTTAAATCTTCTTGTTTAATAGTGAAATGTCTTATTAGGAAGGTGGTTGGATGTCATAAAGACCATAGAAGTCTTATGAGGGGGAGAGGAGTGAACAGTAGAGTTTATTTCTTTTCTTTGGAAGAAAAGATCAAGAATAGCTAACAGAATTTTGGGCCCACGCAATAATGTCCCTCAACAATGTACTCTTGAGTCTTATCAATGGATTCGATTTTCTTTCCTGAGGCACTCTGTGTCCCTCTCCTTCCATACTCCTTCCCAGTCCACTCTGCTTTGAGCCCTTAGCCTCTCCAAGGTTGGACAGTTTCCTAGGAAGTTTTCTTAGAGAGAAGCCAGGAAATTGAAAAGAACAGAAAGGAAGATAGGGCCAGGGACAGGAGTCAATGAGTCAGAAGGGAGCTGTATGAGACTGCTCAAAATAGCCTGAAGCTGTAGTGCCTACTATGTCTCACACCATTATGTCTTAGGCTACCTCCCAGGAACATCAGCCAACTAGCATAAGACTCCAGGAGACAGGGAAGGAAAAGAAGGCTATGAGGAAGAGTCAATCAATCAATAAGTATTTATTAAGCACCTACTATGTGTCAAGAACTGAGCTGAAAAAACAAAAACATAAGGAAATCAAGGGAGTACAAAAGAAGAAAAAAATTCCTCTTCTCAAAGAGCTTATAGTCTATCCGGAGACACATGTCCCCATAAATAAATGCATAAATACATACATACACATAAAATAAAAGCAAGATCATTTGAAGGGTAAAAGGGTATGGCACTAGTAGCTGAAAGTACCATGAAATGCTTCTTTACAGAAGAAGGTAGTCTTTGAACTAAATTCTGAAACTGAACACTAAACCAAGTGAAGAAGAGTATTCTCCCCTCTGAAAACCAGTCCATTGTGAGCTGGGAGAGTGAGACTACAGGGATTATTATAAAATTTTAAGATTTAAACAATTTGCTATGTGGGAAGGAAAAAAAAAATCAAAAGCAAAATAGTTCTTACCTTAAGGAACTAACTTTTAAGCCTTTGTTCTGGCATTCTTCACTTGTCCTAAGGAACAGAGCAAGTCCTCAGGACTATAGAAAGGTAAGCCCTAAACTCGAAAATTATTGAGGACCCTTACTCATCCACATATAGGGAGCAGGGACAAATATTTATTGATGCATGCACAGGTCGACAAGAAACGGGAATGATGAAAAAAAAGCAGGAGTCCATATATCTGTCTGTCAGTGCAAGGGGAGAGTAAAATATGTATCTAAATCAATGTCATAATAGGTGAAGGTTGGTGTATATATTTGAAAAATGTACCAGTATCTAGGTAGCAGTACACAATGGGGTGGGGTTGGAGGTGGAGGATGGCTGCATATGTTTGAGATGGGACATATGTGTGGCAGTGCAGCAAATCTAAATGTGTATATAGGCAGCAAATACATGGAAAGAAAAGCTTTGTAGTCTTGTAGCTGGGGAGAGATGTATCTGTGTCTATGTGTGAGAAAAGAGTTTATTTATTTGACTGTTGTTAAGTGGGGGTGAGTTGAAGTGGGGGAGTGTATGAATAAGTAGTGAGTTTGTGGTGAAGAGAATTATATGTCTCTGCATGTAGCTGGAAAGAGAGACATCTGTGTGTATTTACTTATGAGAATAGAATATGTTTTATTTGTATATGTTGTTAAGTTGGAGGGGGAAGACTGAGAATAAGGGAGTGTTGGTCAGAGGGTGTGCTCAGGCAGCTAGCCAGCACAGGACTGGAAATTCCCCAAAGCTCATTTCCTATGTTTAATCTTCAACTGGAGATTTTATCCATGGCTGTCAGCCTCCTTAACCTTAGTTAGAGAAGCTCCATATGCCCTACTCTCTGGCCCTGATAAATGGCAGACAGCTTCTAGTATAAAAATTCCTTCCAACAATGCTAACACAATCAAATTTCCCAAGAAATGGGGATCTGCAACAAGAATAGAGATGAGGAAACATAGTTACTTTCCTTTTTCTATAAACCTGTTCCCACTCCTCCTACCACCACCATTTCAACCTCAGGAGTTAAAGCTGAGGAAGAACTTTGAGGAATATAGAAGATGGATCATCTGACTTCAGTTACCACTTAAATAAACTTCTGGAAATTTCCCTAGCAGCAGATTTGGTCCCAGTTTCCAAGTTAGGATTTCCAGCTCTTTCATCCCTTCATCTATTAGGGGACTCCCTGGAACTTGTACCAAATTCTTTCCCTCTCCTCTAACTTTCCAAAGTAAGAATCAACTACTGTGGATATCTCTTCTTGTATTCTGCACAAACTAACTCTCTTCTATATACCCTGCTCATCAATAAATAAATCAAAAACCTTGTTATGTTGGGAAAAGTACTAACTTGCCAGGGAATTGGAAATCCTAGATTCTAATTCTGATTGTGCCATTAAACTAGTTGTGTGTGATTTTAAGCAAATAAGTCATAGGAGCTCCTTGAGTTTTACTTTCCTCATGTGACAAATAAAGAAGTGATATGTCCAATAAATTATTCACTATAATCAAGTTGGCTTTATAATATGAATAATTAAATTTTAGGAAAACAATTAACCAACCAAGTATATTCAAATATAAACATACAAAACCACACAATTACATCTATAGATACAGAAAAATATTTTCACAAATTGCAACAGTTTTTTATGCTAAAAACAAAGAACCCATCCTACAAAGTATAGGTACAGAAGAACTATTTTCAATATTACAAAAAGTATATATCTAAAACCCAAAGTTAGCATTATATATAATAGAAAAAATGGAAGTTTTCCCACTTAGTCTTTGAACTCCTTTGATGTACTTAGAAATGTGCTTTGCGCTGAAAAAAACTCCAATATAAAATATAATCCCTGCCCATAATGAGTGTACATTTCAGTACACTGGAAACAAAATATATATGAAATGATTAAGTGTTAAACTTTGTCTACTATCTATAGGCAACATAATTATTTAGAAAATTGAGAACTTGATGTGGGTTAGAATATTGTATAATCAGACCTTTGGCTCTTGAGAGCCTCCATCTCTGAGATGCATGTGACAATGTTACCCCACTCTCCTAGTAACCATACACAAATAGACTTTCCCATTTAGCTGGCAGTCAGAGACCCATCAGGAAGTCCACATCAATAGAGGGCAGGAAATGAAAACTCCCAGTTCTGGACCAAGAAGGAATAGGAGAGGAAGCATGTTGTATTCTCTGCTCCTAAACCTACTTCAGGAACAGGTGACACAAAGTTATCTTTGATTCAGTCCAGAAACCTAAGTTTCTTAGACACAACATGACCCTTCTTCCTTTCATGCCCATGCCTCATACTTCCCTTAGGATTCTCAGAATGATTAGGGAATTCCCAAGTCAGGGGCTTTCCATTTCAGCTGAGCCCCCACAACAACTATTCACATACCCGAAATATTCCCTTGTCCCCCTGGCCCAGACTCAAGAACACAGTTTGGAGAAGGTTTGGGGAAACAGTCAAAGAGGCTAAGAGGTAGAATCTATAGGAGCCTAGTTTGGAGAAGAAATAGAAAACTGCAAAAGCTGGAAAGGAGGTGAGAGGATATAGGGGAAGTAAGATATCCTTGGCATAGTCTGGTTAGTGTCAGGCTTTTTTTGTGAGGGCTAGAACATTTAGTTTGAAGAACTAGAAGCTCTGGGATTCTGTTTCGGGCAGATAATCTTACTGACTGCTTTGCCATGAACTGGTTCATTTCTATTGCAAGACACCTTACTTCCACTGTACCCAATACATTCTCTTAGACATAGCTCGGAAGAACAAGGAATGGATACTCTCTGCTTTGGGCACTGTATGAGAAGGAGATAGGTAACTGCAAGTTTCCCAAGCAGAGAAGCCTCAAATGATTGCTTCTCTTCAGAGCTCCATGAAACTGAGAAATGTAAAAACAAAACAAAATTCCTACCTCACACAGGAAGAGGGCCAGTTCCTTCCATATATAAAGAAACACACATGAGCAGTGAAAAAAAAAGAACCTAAACATCAAAGGACCAACCTATTAGTTAACAAGTAGAAGTCAAGAACTGGAATGACTGGAAAAGGTTTTGGTAGGAATTTATAATTAAATTGAGTCTTAAAAGAAGCTCAAGATTCTCTAGGCTTGGCCTCCTTGACCACAGTCGGTCAAGCAGCCTCCCGAGACAACTCAAGTGACTTTTCCAACCCAAATGACACTGATCTGGTAATTTCCCCTGCAGCTGTCTCACACCTGATCTCAACCATTTCTACTAACCCAATGATCATTTGGTTAAGCATTGCTCTATCATCTCTTGTTCTAGCTAAAATCACCTCTCCTCAAATATATGCCTTTATTTTCCAACTTCAAGGCGCAAGCCTCCTATTGTATACCTTCCAAAAACTTTGAGCTTCAAAAGGAAGTGATAGTCTTGCACCTGTTGATAGAATCTTGATTGGAGCTACTCACTGGTGCTAGACACTATGCCTACCTTTCCCGTTCCCAAGTTACCTATTCTATACCCCCAAATTTTACCTTTCAAGTGTGGGTAAAGTAAGTAAGATTAGTATACTATTTAACACCAAGAATAATTAGCTTAGACCACCCACTTAGACAGGATTTCTACTAATGGGAGGTGATTTCATTATATTCCATAGCTGGGAGACTTTTCACCTCAGCATCAAGAGTTAAATCATTATTCCAATCATTCTGGAGAGCAATTTAGAACTATGCTCAAAAAGTTATCAAAGTGATAACTTTTGATAACAAACCTTTGACCCAGCAGTGTTTCTACTGTGCTTATTTCTCAAAGAGATCTTAAAGGAGGGAAAGGGACCTACATGTGTTTGTGGCAGCCCTTTTTGTAGTGGCAAGAAATTAGAAATTGAATGGATGCCCATCAGTTGGAGAATGGCTGAATAAATTGTGGTATATGAATGTTATGGAATATTATTGTTCTGTAGGAAACGACCAACAGGATGATTTCAGAGAGGTTGGGAGAGACTTCACACGAATTGATGCTAAGTGAAATGAACAGAACCAGGAGATTAGAATACACAGCAACAACAAAATTATACCATGATCAACTCTGATGGACATGGCTCTCTTCAACAATGAGATGATTCAAACTAGTTCCACTTGTTCAGTGATAAAGAGAGCCATTTACACCCAGAGAGAGGACCTTGGGAGCTGAGTGTGGACTATAACATAGCATTTCCACTCTTTCTGTTGTTGTTTGCTTACATTTTGTTTTCTTTCTCAGTTTTTTTCCTTCTTGATCTGATTTTTCTTGTGCAGCAAGATAACTGTATAAATATGCATAAATATATTGGATTTAACATATTTTTAACATATTTAACATTGTTGGGGGGGGAGGAGGGGATAATTTGAACAGAAGGCTTTGCAAGGGTTAATGTTGGAAAATTACCCATGCATATATTTTATACATAAAAACCTTTAATTAAAAAAGTTTTTAAATTATTTACATAAAAAAGAGCAGATCCTCATTTTCACAAAGTATGCCAAACTGTGAGCTGTTTATATGTATATAGTTCAAGAAGAAAAGTGTCCCTCTATGTCCTGAGGTACATGGTTCCTAAAATCTCTAACAGAATTCTGATTTGGAGTCAGCTCCCCTTTAGGGGGGTAAACTGACAGCTAGGCTGCATGCTGAGGAATAGGACAAAGTCTCGCTCTAGGGGCCTAAGGAAGGCAAGGCAGATGAGCAGTTGATGACTAAGGGAGCAGGTCTAAATAGGAAAGGCTAAGCAGGGAAGACAGCAGCTTCCCACTGCCAACAGGAATAACTTCAGGAACCTAATCACTGACATTTAAAACTCTCCACAATTTGTTTGCAACATATCTTCTGGCCTTTATTTCTATTCAACAAAGTGTACCTTATATTCCAAACAGAATGGCCTTGGTAATAGAGCAACATGCTCTGCTTACTTCCAGTCACTTTAGGATAACAAAGCAATTCTCTTATTGGACATTAAAAAGAAAAAGAAAAAAAGGAAAAACTCTGTAGACCTCTGAAAGGGGAGAGATTCTACTTGCCACTAGTCAATTCTGACTATTCAACCCTTTGAATTCATGAGATTGCCTCCAAGAAATGGACATGTCTATTTCAGAATCACTATTTGGTAACTATGCTGTAGAAAGAACAAATACAGGAAGCCCAGAACCCAGGTTCAGACTTCTCTAGACAGATATGTGCTCTAGTTGCCATGAGCTCACAGTTGAATTTGGGGTAAGAAGTGTGGCCTCTTTGTACTTTTTATATCAACATTACTTGTCACAAAAAAGAGCAAAAAAGCAACAGAGGTAAAATCATCCTTACAGTATTTTAAGATGAGGCAACCCTGGGGAAAATCCTGAATTCAAATTTGGCATCAGATCTTCACATTTACTAGCTGTGTGATCTTGGACAAGCCACTTAACTTCCATTGCCTCACAAATTTTTTTAAAGTGTTTAAAATTCTAATGGGGAAAAAGAGAGAAGCCAAGATAGTAAAGAGAAGCCGGGATATTGCCTGAGCTTTCCTCAGTTTCCCTTAGAATGAATGCAATCAAATTAAATCTTTATTTGGATTCAAATTTTAGAGTAACAGAACCCACAAACATTCAGTTTAATAATTTTCCAGCTTAAGATACCTTGGAAGGACCTCAGAAAAGGTCTCTCTGAATTGGGCAGGGGCAATTTGGCCCATCATAGGCCGGGGAGGCCTGGCAAAGGGAATTTAACAGGATGTTCTTAGCCAAAGTATAGCACTGGCTACTCTGTCCTGGTTCAGAAATCCTGGCTTAGCAGTCAGCTTTGATACCTTCAACACAATACAACAAAATGTAAGTCTCCAAAACCCAGCATAAGAGGTGGGACTAGGCCAGCTCAACCAGTGTACTATAAAAGTCTGCAGCAGCTCCAGCCCCAGTGCAATAGAAAATCAGTGAAGGGCCCCTTTCCCCCTGAAAAAAAAAAAAAAAAAAAAAAAGCTTGGGACAATATGCCATGTGCCTTAGGAACAGAGTTCACCTTTTTAAAATGAGCAAAAAAGCAAAAAGATAACTGACCACAGAAAGCTACTATGGTAATAAGGAAGATCAGAATACAAACCCAGAAGAGGACAGCAATGGCTAAACATCTACATGTGAAGCCTCAAAAAAGGATATGAATTGGTCTCAACTCAAAAATTCTTAGAAGAGCTCAAAAAGGATCTTAAAAGAGAGATAAAAGAAAAATAGGGGAAAGAAATGAGAGCTATGCAGGAGAATTATGAAAATCTGGAGAGAAAAGCCAACAGCTTGGAAAAGGAAGCATAGAAATTGGCTGAAGAAAACAACTCTTAAAAAAGTGGAATTGGTGAAGCAGAAGAGTCTAATAGGTGACTTTTTACCCTATCTTGCCCATAACCAGGCTACCATGCCACTTCCTAGCCATCTTTATACCATGTTCCTTCCCATTTCTAGTTCTCCTTAATCTTTCTCCATTAGAATATAAACTCAAGGGGTAAGAACTGCTTTGTGCTTGCACTTATAGTCTAGCTTAGCTCAATGCCTCACACATAAGTAAGCATTAAAAATGTTTTATCTCTCTTTATCTATGAGTCACTAGACATTTATGTTCAGCAGTCAATAAGGATATTGTTTCATCATACCTAAAGCCCACAAGCCTCTGAGTCATATTTGGCCAGTTGGAAGCAGCCAAGGACTTTGTCATCTTCAAATCACTCAAGCACTGAATTAGAAAATATGTTCTGATTTTGTTACTATCCTCATCACACACATTTCCACTTCCATTTTTTTTTCTGTTTTCCTGTCTGGGGGAATAACCTCTTTTTAAAATGACCTAGGTAAAAAGAGAGACAATACTAATAGATGAATCCCAGGACGACTTACTCATCTTTCTTTCTAATAGACACATATAACAAACCAATTTGGATATTAGTTTCCTGAGTCCTAGTCAAGTCTCTAGGAAAATGTTGTTCTATTATACTTTCTTAGGCCTGAACACATGTCCTTCCACTTCTTACTTTCCTCCAAGAAAAAGACAGAACTTCTCAAAAAAGACTTTACCAGCATCCAAGAGAAAAAGCCATAATAAAGCAAAATGACTAACTTGAAAAGATTAAAGCATGGGAATTTTGTCTTGAGTGAGCCATGATCTTAATACTGAAGCTGGTGGCGCAGTGGATAGAGCACCAGCCTTGAATTCAGGAGGACCTGAGTTCAAATGTGGTCTCAGACACTTAATACTTCCTAGCTGTGTGACCCTGGGCAAGTCACTTAACCCCAGCTCAGAAAAAAGAAAAAAAAAAAAAAAAAAGAAAGAAATTTTGTTCTGTCTGTGCCTAAAATGCTTCATCTCTATGAGTCTTTCTTGATTCTTAACCATAGTCTATTAATAAAACTGATGTTATCTATATGCCAACTGTTCCTCAATTAACCAAAACAAATTTATTAGGTACCTACTATGTGTCTTTTTTTTAATTTTTAAAGCTTTTTATTTTCAAAACATATGCACGAATAAGTTGACAACATTGATCCTTGCATATCCTTGTGTTTCAAATTTTCCCCTCCTTCCCCCCACCTTCTCCCCTAGATGGCAAGCAATCCAATATATGTTAAATATGTTAAATCCAATATGCATTTATATATTTATATAAATTTATATTTATGTATTTCTCTTGCTGCATAAGAAAATGCAGATCAAAAAAAAAAGTAAATGATCAAGAAAACAAAATGCAAGTGAACAACAACAAAAAGAGTGAGAATTTTATGTTGTGATCCACATTCCCTACTATGTCTATAGAAGAAAGGACTTAAACTGTGTCTTGAAGCCTTTTGAAAAATTGAAAATCAAAAAAAGAAAGTGAAGAGGTAGGATATTATAGGTGTGAGAGGATATCCAATACAAAAGCACAGGAACAGAAGATAGAACTACAAATAAACCTGGGTAGCCAGATCAAAAAAGGGAGTAAAGTGAGATATCTGGAAAATAAAAAGGTACAGGTTATAAAGAGCTTTAAATGTCAAGCAGGAAAGTTTATAGTTGATCCTGAAGTCAATAGGGAGCTATTGGAATTCATGAAACAAGAGGTAGAAGGAAGGAATGGCAGACTTTAGAAAAGTCCCTTTACTTTCTAGTCAAATAAAAAAAATGCTTTAAATCACTATTGATTAGAGAAATGTAAATTAAGAACTCTAAGGCTCTATTTCACACCTCTCAGATTGACTAAGATGACAGGAAAAGATAATGATAAATGTTGTATGAGATGTAGGACAATTGGGACACTAATACATTGTTGGAGGAGTTGTGAAATGATCCAACCATTTTGGAGAGCAATTTGGAACTCTACCTAATGGGTTATCAAACTGTGCATACCCTTTCATCCATCAGTGTCTCTACTTGGCCCATATCCCAAAGAGATCATGAAAGAGGGAAAAGGACCCACATGTGCAAAAATGTTTATAGAATTTTATAATGGCAAGAAATTGGAAACTGAGTAGATGCTCATCAGTTGGGGAATAACTGAATAAGTTATGGCATATGAATATAATAGAATATTATTGTTCTATAAGAAATGATCAGCAGAATGATTTCAGATAGATCTGGAGAGACTTACAAGAACTGTTGCTAAGTGAAATGAATGTTACCAAAAAAACATTGTACAAGATTATGTGATGATCAACTGTGATGGACTTCCTTCTTTTCAACAATAAGGTGATTCAGGCCAATTCAAGTAGAATTATGATAGAGAGAGCCACCTGCATCTAAAGAGAAGATTATGGGGCTGAATGTGGATCACAACATAGTGTGTTTTTTTTAAAACCTTTCTTTTTGTGGTTGTGGTTGTTTGTTTGCTTGTGTTTTTTTTTTTTTTCTCTCATTTTTTGCCTTTTTGATCTGATTTTTCTTGTGCTGCATGATAAAATAAATGTGGAAATATGTTTAGAAAAATTGCACATGTTTAACCTATATTGGATAACTTGCTGTCTAGAGGAGATAGGGAGAGAGCAGATAGGGAAGGAGAGAAAAAAATATGGAAAACAAGGTTTTGCAAGGGTGAATGCTGAAAACTATCCTTGCATGTATTTTGAAAAATAAAAAGATATTATGAAAAAAGATTTAAGTCCCTTTGTAATTGAGTGGAGAAAGAATTGGAAAAGGGAAAGACTTAAGGTAGGGAGATAAGGTGAAAGACTATTGCAATGAACCAGACAAATGATGATGAGGGCTTGAATTAAGGTTGTGATTGTACCCATAGAAAGAAAGGGATATATGTAAGAGATATTGCAAAAGTAAAAATGTCAAAATCTGGCAACAGATTGAATATGTAGAGTGAGGGAAAAGAATACTAAGATTGTGAATGGGGTGACTGGAAGAATATCAGTGCCCTCAATAGGAATAAATTTAGAAGCTGAGAGAGTTTGTAGGGATAGGGTGAAGGAGATAATGAGTTTCAGAAGAGGGTGATAACTGGCTCAGAGTTACATACACTATTTTAAAAGTATTGCAGTGGAGGTTATCTGACACCAAATTTGAGTTCTTTCCACTTAAATCTTATTCATTCATTCAACAACCATTTTTTTGCATGCCCTATATCTACAACTAAACTATAATCCTTTTAAGGGCAAAGATCTATGTCTATATCTGTTTGTAGCTTCCATAGAGTTTAGGATATACCTTTTATATAGTAGGCACTTGAGATGTTTGTCAATAGTGATGATGATGTCTGAATTTCTTTGTGAACAAATGTAGTCTTTCGGGGAAATTATGAGTTCAGAATCACATGCCAGAAATAGGTTCAGAAGCAGAGAATCCAACGTGTTTCCTTTCCTACTCCCTCTTGGTCCAGAATTGGGAGATGTCATTTCCTGCCCCATCCTGATTGCCAGATAGATAGGAGAGTGTATTTGCATATTTATGGTTACAGGAAGAATGGGATAACATCTGTCACATATATCTCACAAATGGAAAAATGAAGAAAAATGAGAATCCTTTCCCTAGAAATCTTTTGGTATAAAAGAATCGTTTTGGAAAGATGCTGGTTGACCTAAAGGCAGAAAATGGGATAGTATTACATCAAGATACAGAAGCATCCTTACAAGTAGGCCCAAATGTGATACCTACAACTTTATCAATCAGTACCTTAGAGGAGATTAATAAACAGTAATGAACAATGTCCTATGGGAATGAGACTCAGAATTCTCTATGGAATGGGAGAGAGGGAAGCTGAAAGGACAATAGATGAGGGGGTAAGGAGAAGTGGTTGTATCACAAACAAATTACACATAGTATAAAACTTTACCTGAAGTCAGGACTATAAAGCAGTCAGATTATAACACCATAAATCCAAACTCTTTCACACTGGCCTCCCAATTTCCAGGTTTAAGAAACTGAACCATATGAAATCTTTGAATTCTGAAGGTGAACAGGAATTCTTTTCTTTGGCTCCCTAGAAGTGATACAACAGTAGTAACTCATTTGCTTGCTACACAGTCTTTCTTCACTGGTAAAGTCAGGTGCCTGATGGCACTATATCTCAAGTCAAAGAGTATAGGGTGTGGAAGGAAAACTATTATTTTTGGTGTGAGAGCTATTGAGACCTTTTCAGGGGTGCTGTCCATTTTTGGTATCTCCCTGATTCATTCAACTTTCATCTGTAGCTCCAAGTAACTATAGCATGCACAGCAGCCACATAACCAAAGGGTCTCAAACCTTTCAGTGAGTTGGGGAGGGTCTACCCCACATATATGAAGAATTAATCGGATAACTGGATAGGTGGATGAGAACAATTGGTTCCAATGGCCATGAAAGCAGCTGAAACAACAAAGAGGCTACTGCATCCCCAAGTCATCACCAGTCATCTTGACTTTTGTCTTGCTACTGGACTTCAATAACTGAAAAGAATAAGGTTGAGGATTTCAAGCAATTCTGCCTCACTTAAATCCAAATTAAGTGTAAATCAAAAAAAACATCAGCTATACCATTTTACTATTTTTACCTACTTCAGAAGTCCTGTAATGATAGGCAAGTGATGGAATAGCAGGTGTGGATACAATGGAAGATATAATCACCACTCTGCACACATCAAGGTGGCCCAAGCTATAGGGTCCTCTTCTCACTGTACTAAAGGAGCAGTGAGAAGTCAGAGCTTGATACACAATTTTTTCTGGATTGGCTTCAGTGATGGGGAGCACTGTAAAGCTGGCATACTTTTCACACTCAAAACCAATCTAGTCAACAAGTTTATAACTCTCTCAAAAGGAGTAAATAGAAAGTGGCTGCCACCATCATCAGTGCATATACTCCCACCATGACAAACCCTGATGAGGTCAAAGAAAAATTTTATGAAGCCTTAAAGACCTTCATAAAGAGGACCCTTTGAAAGAGGAGAAACATAATTCTGATGGATTTAATGCAAGAGTAGGTACAGACTACCAGACATGGCAAAGAGTCCTTGGGTGGAATGCAGTCAGAAATAGCAATAGCAATGATCTGGTTCAACAACTACTGAATATTTGTCCATCTCATGATCTTATCATCAACACTGTCTATTTATCTAAACACAATAAAACTTCAGAGAAGTATTCTCATAATAAACATTAGCATTTAATAGGCTATATCATTTAAGATTAAGATGTGAGAGTGAGAAGGTAATATGAAGTACAAAGTGCTAGACCAAAACCAAAATTATCCTTTCTAAACTAAATATTTGCATTCAACAAGAACAGTGCTAGGTAGAAAGGGGGAAGGATTGTGGGAATATGGCAGAATAGGCAAATAAATTTCAAGTTCTCCATATTCCCCCACAAACTGAACAAATTTGCATTCAAGGAAAACATAGATTGGTGAAAGATCAAAAAGACTTTGTAAAACAGGGGTCTTCCTAGGACAACACATGAAGAGCTAAAGAAAAACCCCAGATCAGAGAATAATCAATGTGAACTGCAAATACCTCCAAGATAGCACCTCAGAAACACCAAGTGGGGACCCTAGGGCTAACTGGGTTTTGCTGGAGCCTTAGCAGGAACCACAGAAACTTACACTCTCTGAACTGTGTGGAGTCAAGGATTTGTGTTCGAGAAGACTGAGAGAACAAGTCTTCTGAGAGAATGTCAAGCTCAGTTGTGCTATACAGACAGCAGCCTAGAATGCAGAAGCTGTGGGACAGGGATGCTGCTGGTTTTCAACACTTACAAGAGGATGGATTTTTGGTCAGAGGGGAGAGTTGAAGTGAAGCTAGAGGCACCATCTCCCTCATCCATGATTAGAGATGGTAACACTAATACTTCTCAAAAAAAAGAACTAGCAAAGAAGAGAGATAAAAAAGCAGTGACCCCAAGGGATGAGGACTATCAAAAGATTTCATGGTAACAGATTAAATTACTCCTAATATGAAAAGCTGAGCCAACACAATTGTCAATAGTGGAGCAAAAAAGGAATGGAAAGTTTTCAAAGATTTGGTATACATCATTGCATTTACTATTCTAGGCCAAAATATGCACAAACATCAAATTGAACTTAACTAAAATCATGGAGAAATTCAGAAGCTGATAAGCAAAAAACAATGAATTCTACAGAGTTTACCAGGAGGATAATTTATCTATCTTCTGTTTTAAGGGTAACACTAGTCACTCAAAGTTTATTTTAAATTAAGCCTCAGATTATATAAAAATTAAATTTGTGAGGGATGTATAGAGTATAAAACAAAGATTACAAATAAACAATTTTTGTTATTTTTAAAAAAATATATTTCCTTGGGGTAGTTAGGTGGTACAGTAGATAGAGCATCAGCCTTGAAGTTAGAAGGACCTGAGTTCAAATCTGATCTCAAACACTTAATACTTCCTAGCTGTGTGACCCTACACAAAACAATTTCAATTGCCTCAGCAATTCAATTCCTACGAAGGAAGTATTTAACTCCATCAAAAGTAAAATGCAATTTTTTTCTTTCTCATTTCTTTCTTTTTTGATCTGATTTTTTTTTTGCACAGCATGATAATTGTGGAAATAAGTATAGAAAAATTGTACATATATTGTAATATTAGATTACTTGCTGTCTAGGAGAGGAGGTAGGGAGAAGGAAGGAAGGAATTTGGAACACAAAGTTTTGCAAGAGTGAATGTTGAAAATTAGCTATGTATATGTTTTGAAAATAAAAAGCTTTAATAATAAAATAAAAAATAGAAATTTTAAAAAGAAAGAAAGAAAGATAGGGACTATGGAAATCAGACAATGTATGTATTGTTAGATTTGGTTGAGGTATTGGTTAGTTTTATTGAACTGCTTTTAAAAAATTGATGCTATTCACAATAATTATAAAAATATGTATGGAATATTTGCACATACTTAGCATATATCGAATTATTTGCCATCTAGGGGAGGGAGTGAGATGAAGGGCGGGGGATTTGGAACACAAGGTTTTGCAAGGGTCAATATTGAAAATGTATGTGTGCATATGTTTTGAAAATAAAAAGCTTTGATAAAAATGATGCTGTTGTTCTTTGTTAGAGCAGCGGCTTTCTGGGAAGAGAGGAAAAAGGGATTGATTTGACCAAATAAATTTAAAACCAAAAAAAAAAAAAAAGTAGAAAGCAAATGAAATTCAGAGACATGCAAAATTGTTAGCTCAGTAAGGTTGATAAAATTCAGTTTGACATGAATAGTAACAATCCAAAGTACTTTTATTATGCTCTCAAGGCTATTTTTGGGTCATCTCAACTACTCAGTGCTGATGAAACCACATTGATTATTAATAAGGACATGATCCTGGAGAGGTGTGCTGAATACCATAGTGTTCTCAACAGACTATCATCAGTTAAAACTTGAGATATCAAGTTAAACTAAATCTCTCTGTAGCTGAACAACTAAAGAAGTTTTGAATTCTATTCAACTCTTTTAATGTGATAAAGTGCCTGGTACTGATTCTATTTCATCTGAGATTTATAAAGTAGGGGTCCGTTGTTCATACAAAAGATGACTGAAATTTTCCAGATGATATGGCAAGTTATCCCTAAGGAGTTCATGAATGCCTTTTCTACAAAGGCAAAGCAAATAGACAACAGTCCTGTGGCAATCACAGGTGGTGGTGACGGGGATTCCTTTTTTTTTTTTTTTTTTTTTTGTTATAGCTTTTTATTTACCAGATATTTGCATAGATAATTTTTCAGCATTGACAATTGCAAAACCTTTTGTTCCAACTTTTCCTCTCCTTCCTCCCACCCCTTCCTCCAGATGGCAGGTTGACCAATACATGTTAAATATGTTAAAGTATAAGTTAAATACAATATATGTGTACATGTCCAAACAGTTATTTTGCTGTACAAGAAGAATCAGACTTTGAAATAGTGTACAATTAGCCTGTGAAGGGAATAAAAAATGTAGGTGGACAAAAATAGAGGGATTGGAAACTATGTAGTGGTTCATAATCATCTCCTATAGTTCTTTCGCTGGGTGTAGCTGGTTCAGTTCATTACTGCTCTATTGGAACTGATTTGGTTCATCTCATTGTTGAAGAGGGCCACGTCCATCAGAATTGATCATCACACAGTACTGTTGTTGAAGTATATAATGATCTTCTGGTCCTGCTCATTTCACTTAGTTCATGTAAATCTCTGAATAAGAAATTAAAATTTCATATTAGAATTGTAAGCTCACTCAAATCTAACAGGCCTGAGCTTCTAAATTATGGGAATTTGACCATTCCATGAACTCTATATGTCCTTGACAATAGATACCAGGAACTAGCCATTCCTGGGAATGTCTATGCTTAGGGCGGTTGGCTTTCCTTATCAATATACAATTGATAAGGAAATACGTCAAGGTATAGACAATATAGAATGGGTCAAAACACCAGATGGTCATGTATTTTTATAGATGTCAAGATAATATATGGAGTAAGTCAAAACACTAGAAGGTCACGTATTTCTACACATGTATACGTGCCAGACTTCTTGGCTGAAAGCTCTCTTTGTTTAAGAGAGGTATATAAGATTGAGAATCTTACATCTCCACTGAGTCTCATCCGTGGGGAGGACGCTTCGCCCGGAAAAATCTTTGCACAATTCAAGTTGATTGAGGCTGAAACGGGACTCCCAGCCATTTGAGTTTTTGAGGTTCCCTTGAATTGGTGATGTATTCTCTTCCTCTATCTGCTATAATTGTCATGTTGTTAATTGTTCTTATTTCCATTTGTTTGTTTGTGTAAATCTAAATTGTCTGTACCTTGTCTTGTTTGATTAAAACTTTTTACTTTTACTTTTTAATTGAGCTTGAGAGCGTCATTTATAGGAGCGAATCAGAACTTTTCTTTAATATCATAATACATAAATTGGCGTAGTCGGCAGGATTCGCTGTATAAATGCCTCTCTTTAAGAAAATTCGAGCTCTGTGTCTGTCTGTGTATGTTTGTCTGCTTTGAATTTTTTTTTGTTGTTGTTTTTGTTCTGTGTTAAAAGTTAGCAAGCTCATAAGATAAGAACAGCTTCTGTGTTACAGGCTTAGAAAAATATCAGGCTGAATTGGGGAAATTGGAATTCATTCAGAATAGTAATTCTTTCAGAGTGGTCTTAAGTCATGGAATATCTAGGCATTCCCTGTGAAGACAGAGAAATGCAGTAAAATGGGCTTTGAAGTTTAGAGAGGCTCTGTTTGGATTCTGGGAGGGAAGAATGTTCAAGGTGAAACAAACTTCTCTCTGGCAGCGGGAGTCCTAGGAAAAGCCTCTAGTTTGTTTTAGTGATTTAAGAGCTTTGTTAAGTTTTAAAAAACAATGATTAAGAAATTTGGGAATTGATTATTTTAATGTTACTTAATATAAAAATTGTTTGTGATTTTAAACTTTTTAATCTGTTGTACCAATTTGTAAGTAAAAAAAAAAAAACTTGACTATTTTAAACTGGTGGGGAAGTTTTATCTGAAAAGCAGATTTTCAAAGTCTGCTAAAGAGGAGTCAAGGCAATACAATCTTATCTGCTTAATACCACCTGGGAAGCTTCTTACTAGTGGCCTTGAAGCAGTCAGGCAGAAGAAAGAAAGAAGAAGAAAAACTATTTGGTTTGCTTCTGAAACATTGGGTAATTTGTTATCATTATGGGTTATGAATCTTAAAGTTTAAAGCTTAAAAAAAAAAGTGATTAAAGAAAAGGGACGAGGGAGATTGATTTACAAAAGCAATTAATAGTTTAAATGAAGTCAGAAGAGTTATTGGTTTGGAAGTGTTAGGTTTTAGTAAGTAAGCATTGGGAGGAGAGAGACAGAGAGATGGGACAGGAAAATGAAGGTGATTTAAGAAGGATTGATTAGTGGGAGCAAATGATTTCAAGAAGAAATCAGTGGGGAAAAGAAGGAACTGATTGGAAAGGGGAGTCACGGAGAGATGACTGTGAGACAGGATGTGTTTTTGCAGGAGGAGAGCAGCAATAGGAAGCTGCAGCTGTTTCTGGTTGAAGAAAGCAAACTGATAAAGGGGTCAAGCTGTTCTTACAAGATGTTAATTTATTGAACATTTGTTTCCTTAGATATATAATGGTTTTTGTGTTTAAAGAATATGATCAGAAATGTGATATATAGTCTGAAAGGGTTATTTATTTAAAAAAATGTTTAATTGATGTTTTTAAGAACTTTTCAGATTCTTTTATGTGAAAATAGAAGTTTTAATTAATTGTATTGATTATTTAAAGGGACTCCAAGTATAATAGTTCTTGCCTTTGTCCTTTTGAAAATGTTTTTGTTATGGCAATATGTAATTTGGGATTTTTCTGTGTATTGGGTATTTTAAAAGCAAAATAATTGGTATAATGTTCAACTTATGAAACATCTACTTGAGTATATAAGAATTGTGTGAACATTCTGGGATAAATTTCTTATTGTTAAAAGTCTTACAAAATGTAGATGATCTTTTTGTGACAGGAAGAAAAAGAGTGACCTTGTCCAAGTCACTATCAGTTTGTTAAATTATTTAGGAGCACCGGGACTGAGAATTTCTTAAGACAAATTGCAATTTGTGAAACATGAGAAAATCACAAAATCTCAAAGTTAGAAGGGATCTGAACTCCTTTGGCAGTCTGGTAAAGAGTGAATCTCTTCTCAGAATAAAGTCTTAAAATACAGAGAATAAAAGGAGAATTACAGAATTACAAAGGAGATTAATTATATTGGAATATAGTTATAAATGTCAATGTATGTAAAATATATATATCCCCATAAATATACATATGCATATGATTTTTAGATATGTTAGTGCATCTCAGCTTTAAAAAACCGTCAAGGCCAGGAACTACATATATCACTTTTTTTCATTCCCAGAACTTAGGACCATGACTGAAACATAATAGGGCTTCAATAGTGGCAGATTGATTGAATCCTGCCAATAAGCTATCATCCAGGCTTCCTTTAAATAATTCCAGTAAGGGGCAATCTACTAACTCCATTACTTCTACAACTCATTAGATTTTTGGACAGCTCTAAAGGTTAAGAACTTTTTTCCCTTACATCAAACCTAATCTTGCCTTTCTGAATCTTCTTTTGAATAGGCCTTGTTTGGCTGTCCAGGATCAAGTAGAATAATTCCTTTTATTGAGGGCAGCCATTTCAAAATGTGAAGGCATCTATCTGGTCTCTACCTTGAAATCTTCATGTCCTTTGTAATGGAAAATGCCATCCACATCCAGCGAGATAACTATGGAGACGAAATGTGGATCAAAGCATAGTATTTTCACATTATTTTTCATATTTTTCCCCTTTTGATCTGATTTCTTATATCAGATTGCTTCCTGTCTTGGGGAAGGAGGGAAGAAGGATAAGAGGGAAAAAAATTTGGAATACAAAGTTTTGCAAAGTTGAATGTTGAAAACTATCTCTGCATGTATTTGGAAAAATAAAATACTATTAAAATTTTAAAAAAGAAAAAAAAAAAGAAAGAAAGAAGGAAATATTCATGTTCTAACCTATTTCATAGATTTGCCTAGGACCAACCAAGCCCCAAATACCCTATCATGGAATTTATGATTTGTTTGTTTGTAAATGGGAAGCAGGTGAGGAGGGAAGCCCCAAAACTCTTTCTCTCTCTGACTTTGGGAATGAGCCTTGAGTTAAAGCACTTGAAGCTCCTTGAAGGAGAAAAATCTCCTTGAACCCTGACACTATAAAGACCCCACCCAAGGACAAGCAGCTTCATTCTATAACCTAGATGGAACTAGCTGAGTCTGGAGTTGGAGATACCAATCCCATTAAAATGGAGAAACACCCATTCAATTCTAAGATTTTCTCAATTCTAATTCAAGCTGAAAACTGGCTTGTAGATAAAAAGAGTCAACTTGTACCTCCACTAGTCCAGCCTCCATGAAGCAGACCTTGCTTGTAGCCAAAGCTCCTACTATAAAAGAGCCAATCTTAAACCCTCTCTTTGTAGAGGTTCTAACATGCCATGCCATGCTAGGCTATGCCATGCTATCCCAAGGAAACCTCTGCCAGCTGGAATAATATTCTCTTCCAGTGCTACCCTCTCTTTATCTCCCTCACCTATTTCCCTAACAAGCCTTTATGCCTCTCTGTCAGGATTTCTCTAAACTTGACTTCCCAATGTCAATAATAAACCTCTTTTATCAATCTAGGTTTTTGGGTCTGTAAATTCCTTTACAGAGAATCTCTGCCTCACCAGAAGGGGGTTCCCAAAACTCCCTACCCTTGTGCTGAATCCCAAGGAGGTGCAGGGGAGCCAAACCTCTCCATTTGGTTCCCTGAAACCCACGCCTGCCACTAGACCTTATCATTTAACTCCCTGACCACCCTAAATCTAGACCTCAACATATTTTAGTTCCTGAAACTCCAAAACCTAAACCTCATCAGTGGGGAGTGAACTACATATTTATTTTCAATAATCTCTAACTGAAATTTAGGATTTCCTTCAATTATGAACATAAGCAACAAACACTAAGCTTTACCAGATTGCCAAAAGAGTCCATGACACAAAAAAAATAAAGAAATTCTGCTTGGGCAAGAAAGGGCCCAGCACAATAGGTAATATACAATCAAGTTATGCAAAAAGCAAAGTGTCCCATCATCCATGTCAATTTCTCTTCTATCATGCATGGCTGGGCTTAAGTTCCTCCATTCTATGTCTCTAAAGAGGGTAAATTAGCCTGGGGACAATGAACTGCCTCTGCTATTTGTCCCTGGTTTCTCCTTCTCTGGTATTGTTTAAAATGCTATTTTTACATTAAACCACATAATAACAAGCAATTTCAATTTTCAAATAACAAAAATTGTAGCTGCACCTGTGAATGTTTGTTATATAGTTTAATTTGTTTGTAAACGTTTTAAATTTAACAAAATAATAATATAATTGCCTGTTTCTTCTTGCAAATTTTTTCTTTGTTTCTTCCAGGCACTTTAAAAATGTTTATATAGCAACTGTGGAATAAAACATATATGCAACAAATCTGTAAGTTCCTTCAAACTATCCTTGAAATACTTTTGTATTACCTTTCTTCTTTCCTTTCTTTCCTTTCTCTTTTTTTCTTTTTTCCTCTTCCCCCTTCCTTCCTTCTTTTCCTTTCTTCCTTTCTTGTTTTGCTTCCTTTCCTCCTTTCTTGTTTTGCTTCTTTCCTCTCTTCCTTCCTCCTTTCCTTCTATTCTTCTTTCCTTCCTTTCCTCTTCCCTTCTTTCCTCCCTTTCTTCTTTCCTTCCTTCTTTCTGAATGGAAAATTTGATATTTCTTCAAAAGGAAAATTATAAATAAACTAAACTATGGATCAGATTCCTATTTTCTCCTGCTTTTCCTCATTGGCAAATCATTCCCAGGATATGGGGAGGGGGAGTAAGTCTGGGAGAGTGTAGAACAAACTGACTCAGCCCTTATCTCTCATATATTGAAAGCACATGTCTCAGAGTAAGTAAAAGGAATGTCTTTGTTTAAATTTGAATCTATGTGTTGTTTCCCCATTTGCTGTAATTTTCGAGCTTAGAATGTAAGGTCACATTCTCAGTCAATGAGGATGAGCCAGGGGAGTGAGAGGGGCTAAAGTTGTATCAGGGAACCTATTTATTGCCCCTTCTGTCCGTGCTCAGGGCCCTCACTTTCATCTCTCCATATGGTATGAGTGACAGACCACTATCATGAGAATCAAATAAACTTTCTCTTTGCACCTTGAGAAATCTCTAAGATTTATTGGGTGAGTTGTATACCACACACTTCCTTTCTTTCTACATAATGACTTGCACCTACACCTTTGTCACACAAAAGCATACAGAACAAAACAAATCAACAAAATGGCCAAATCTGAAAATGTATGTCTCATTGTCCTCCTCTAGATCATCACTTCTTTGCCAAGATGCAAGAGACATGCTTCATCAATAGTCTTCAGAAATCAGAATGGACACTTTCAGCATTTTTACTTTCTACTTATTAAGTACCTACTATGTGTCAGACACTGTACTAAGATCTTAATAAATAGTAAATGTCCTTTTTGAAAAATTCTAACCTTTAGGTTGTTTTTTTAAGTCTGAATTAAAGGGAAAGAGAGGTTTGTCTTGGTAACACAGAATAGCTAAAGGCATCAGAATAGCCTCAAGGGCTAAAGTGGTAATTGACAACTCATGTACTTATTTATTGATTGAAATACCAAGGAAAAAAGAAAACAAACTATAAAAACAAACATTAACACATTTTCAGAGTATGAGTTTTTGTTTGTTTTTGGCTCAACGTGTTGACTTAACTGTCACAGCCCATGTAAACCAAGTTGATTTTCCTCACTTGACATTATCTGGATTTGCTATCTGACTAACCACAAAAGGCACTATGGTAAAATGGAAAGAGCTCTGACCTTCAACACATTTAGACATTTTCTAATCTGAATTTGATTTTGACAATATGGGATTTGATTATGATTATGACAATATGGCTTTGAGGGATCAGTTGGTTACTTGTTGCTATCTGCCTTCTTGCTTCAGAGACAGAAGGGGAGGATCTGGGATATGACATTCTGTTACACAGAGAATAGTCCAGTTTGGATGGTATATAGTATACCTAATGGGAGGGTGATATGAGGTACAAAAATAGGACAGGTGAGAGTATAATAAGTGATACCAGGTTGTGAAAGCCCTCCAAAAGTTCTAACTCTAGCAAGAGTACTCAAGAGTTGGAAGAAGAGAGCTTCCTTGCAGTCAGTTGCTCTCTCAATACATCAGATGAGGAATTGTGCCCTCATTTACTATTTACCCTCTATGTGAGTATCACCTAGGCCTAGAAAAGTTGCTTCCTATTTTTTTTTTATTATAGATTTTTATTTACAAAACATATGCATGGGTAACTTTTCAACACTGACCCTTGCAAAACCTTCTGTTCTGACTTTTCCTCTCCTTCCCTCACCCCACACCCTAGATGGCAGGTAGTCCAATACATGTTAAATATGTTAAAGTATACATATATACATATTTATAGTTATCTTGCTGCACAAGAAAAATTGACTCTAGAAAGAAAGCAAAAAAACCTGAGAAGGGAAACAAAAATGCAAGCACACAATAACAGAAAGAGTGGAAATGCTATGTTGTGGTCCACACTCATTTCCCAGTGTTCTCTCTCTGAGTGTAGTTGATTCTCTTCATTACTGAATAATTTGAACTGGTTTGAATCATCTCATTGTTGAAGATTGCCACATTCATCAGGATTGATCATCATATAATCTTACTGTTGCTGTGTATAATGATCTCCTGGTTCTGCTCATTTCACTCAGCATCAATTCATGTAAGTTTCTCCAAGCCTTTCTCTATTCATCTTGCTGGTCATTTCTTACAGAACAATAATATTCCATAACATCCATACACCACAATTTATTCAGCCATTCTCCAATTGATGGGCATCCACTTAGTTTCCAGTTTCTGGCCACTACAAAGAGGGCTGCCACAAACATTCTTGCACATACAGGTCCCTTTCTCTTCTTTAAGATCTCTTTGGGATATAAGCCCAGTAGTAGCACTGCTGGATCAAAGGGTATACACAGTTTGATAACTTTTGCATAGTTCCAAATTGCTCTCCAGAATGGTTGGATTCATTCACAATTCTATCAGCAATGTATCAGTGTCCCATTTTTCCCACATCACCTCCAACATTCATTATTATCTTTTCCTGTCATCTTAGCCAATCTGAGAGATCTGTAATGGTATCTCAGAGTTGTCTTAATTTGTATTTCTCTGATCAACAATGATTTGGAGCAGAAAAGGTGCCTCTTTAGGAAGGATTTGCTGTGGGAATATCCCTTCCAAGGTTGCTCCCTGTTAGGGAAACTCATCTGGCCCCAGTTGTTTGGACTTTGATTCATGGTGCCTGGTGCCTTTCCCACTCCCCTTTTCCCTACAGGAGTAACAAGGCTCCCCTATCCTTAACCTATCCTAGAATCTGCTTCTAATGCATCAAGTCCTTGATTTATAAGATTAAAAGCTGACATTTATGTGTGCTTTAAGTTTTGCAAAGCAATTTACATACATTATCTCATTTAGTCCTAAAACCCACACCAACCTCTTAAGGTAGATACTATTATCAGCACCATTTTAGAGATAAAATAAGGTTAAAAAAGGTTAGGGGACTGAGCCTGGGTCACAAAGCTAGGCAGGCCTCTAAAGGAGGATTCAAATCCAGGTCCCCAGTTACCAAGGCCAGCACTCTCTCCATTGCCATTTACATGGAAAATGGTCAGTCAGAAACATTCACTCTAGATGGAGAGCCAAAGGAATTCTCATTCTCTCCCAGCTCCCCTTGCTTAGTCCTGTTCCTTCCCCTTCCTACCACTTATAAATGTAGACCCCACTGCTGCCTAGTACTTCTTCCCTGCTCCCAAATCTGACCCCTGCTTTTCAATTCATCCTATTAGTTTCTTCCTGTTCCACTACTTTTGGCTTATAGCTGCCAAGACGGCTAATCCTAGGGAAATGCAACTGTGCAGAACATATATGTATGCAAACAAAAAAGAGAAAGTCCCAGGATTTCTCTTGATCAGGGAATTCCCAGAGCCACCAGGATTTTTCTAACAGGGTTGATGGCAGCCCTTCCTTAGGTCAGACAATCCAGCTATTTTGAGGTAAGGTGAAAACTAAAAATGAGGAGATATAAATTCTGATCAGAATCTGCACAATTTGAGATAGATCCTTCTCCAACTCTGGACCTCCATTATTCCATCCATATGATCCTAGTCCTTCCAAGATTCTGCAGACAGGCAGCATAGGAAGAATAAGATATGTAGGAAAGGAATCTAGAACTAACCAAGATTTTTTTTAAACCAGTGAAGGACTAGAAGTGAATGAAAACTCATCCCCTGTCCCAACTCTACTCAATCCTTCACACATACACAGAGGTATGGGGAGATGCAAACATCATGGGCAATATATATATATATCCCTGCCCTCCCCATTTTAGATTACTCAAGCATGTTTTTCTCCCCAAGTCTTCCTGAAAACCCTCTAATACCACTTCTTTCCCCACCTTTTTAAATTGAGACCCCAGATCTTCATGACTACCTAGCCATGAGGCAAAAGGATCTATGGAGAGCTTTACTTCAATATCTTTATTCAATCTTTTTTTCAGCCACCTCTATGTCCCAGCCTCTCCACAGACAGGATGCTGCTATGTATGAATAAGTTACCCAATCTCTGTGTCAGCTCTGACTCATCCAGCCCTTTTGGTGAGTTACACAAGATAATTGAGTAGGAAGAGGGGGAAGTATGCCCCCAAACCCCTCAGGGCAAAAGATGCTCTCTCACCAAGAGAACCTCTGGAAGAGAGCCCCATCTGCCACATGAGGCATGAGTGAAGAGAATCAGGGGTATAAAGGATTATGATCACCCCCAATGGAACTCCTGCCTACAAAATGGCTAAGATTCCTAGTCACAAGCAGCTGTTTTAGATTTTTGCTTTTGACATGACAATGATGTTCTTTCTCTTCCCTGTTCCACCTACACAGTTTGCATCATAATGATAACCAAAGATCCTGAATGTCTCTCTCTGGGAAAGATGCAGCAGTGCACACAGCAGCTCCTGTTTCTATTTTATAGCACAAAAAAAGCAGCAGGTGTGATTGTTAATGTATGTTGTCAGTGATGACTGAATGATTTTGAAAAATGGGGGAGGTATGGCAGGATTCAAGAAGAAAAAATGCTCCAATTTTTAAAAAATGAATAGAACAGAATCTGAAAACTATATGCAGGGACCTTGCTTTTCATTTCCTGGGAAATTCTAGAATGTCTTTTAAAGAGATGATTATCGAACATCTAGCAAAAGAAGCAGTCAGTGATAACAAAAAGTCAACATGACTTTATCAAGGACAAGGCACATTAGGCAGAACCTAATATGGTATAATTCAGCAGGGATATGAAGTCTTATAGTTGGGTTTTTAAAAAATGAACTTCACAAGTACAGGATGAGGAAGGTATAGTGAGATAGCAATTTCTTTTTCTGAAAACAATGTAGGGTAAAAGCACCTGCATAATCAATATGATGAGGTCCTAGATGCCATTGGCAGAGAAAGAATAAAATATTGATGGAATTTCTCCCTGGGACAGATAGGGAAGGGATAGGACAGGATAGGGATAGGAATCAGCTTAGCCTTATGGTTCCAACCTCTGTGGAGGTTTCCCCATCGTGGGTGGCCCTGCCTTGCTGTGTTTAGCTAAGAAATCCAAGTTATGTCAGACCTCTGAAGTTAAATTTCCCCTACAAATCTGTCCATGGCTCATGCCATCTTTGCTGAATCCCTCTTGGGGTTATAGCCCACCATGGCACTCTGCCTTGAGGTGTCTTTCCCCTCACTTCTCCCCCACTTCACATGGTGTTTCCCCTCTCATGCCACCATGCCTCATGGTGCCTTTCTCTTTCTTATAGCTGACTTTTATAGGATGCTGCCATCATGGGATGTTCCCTTTTTCCTGGTTAATTGTGAGTTCCACTAGGGAACTTGTCTTTTCCATCATTAGTTATTAAAATTTTTTCCTTGCTATATGTTTTCCCCATGTCTCTTCATTTAGTTTGTAATCTCTTCTCCTAAATAAATCTACTTTTTGCCAAATAAAATGGCCATTGTAAATTCTTCACATAACCAAATCCCAACATTTAGTGCCGCTCAACATTTGGTCTCCTAAAACTGATGAGGTTATTCCTGGTCAGGGAACCAAATGATGCAGATAGTGGCTTGGTGCAGAGGTTCAACATGAAAGAATTCATGAACCCCAAGAGTTTAAGTGATTAAAAAAAAAAAGGAAGTTTATTGTTGGCACTGCAGGAGTCAGCTTTTGCTAGGAAGGGCTGTCTTATAGAAAGAGGGATTAGATTAGTTCTGTTTGGCCCCAGAGAGTAGAACTAGAAGCTATGAGTAAGAGCTGCAAAGAAACTGTTTTAAGCTTGATGTCAGTAAAGCTTCCTAACAATAATATGTAATAATATTTAATGTTTTAAATTTATTTAAATTTAATATTAATATAATAATAATGATAACCAATAATATTATTAATATAACAATAATTAATAATAGCTAACATGTATATAGCACTTACTGTCAGGCATTGTGCTAAATGCTTTACAATTATAATTGCATATGATATTCATAGCAATCCTGGAAAGTAGATGCTATTTATGCCTTCCAGTATACAGATGAGGAAATTGAGGCAGATAGGGGTTAAGTAATTGAGAGGTCACTGGATTTTAACTCAGGTTTTCATGAATTCAGGTCCAGTGCTCTACTTACTGCATCACCTAACTGACCCAAAGTAAAACAGACTGGTTTGATACAGGAAGACTCTCTTCACTGTAGGTTTTCAAGGAATAAACAGATATCATTTGCTGGGTATATTGTCGTTTCAATATGTGCTGAACTTGATGGCAATGAGTTCTCTTCTAAATCTAAAATTCCAAGGAGCTTAGGCTTGTTCTACTTTGTAGGCTCCAATTTTCCTTATTTAGAAATCTGTAAAGCTTTTCTATTGATTTGAACTCATCCTCCCCTGGACACTGCTCAGTACTCATAGTCAAGAACCATAAGTCATAGAATTACTCCTAGGGTCACAGAGTTAGTAAGTGGCAAAATTCAAACCCAGAGCTTCCTTTCACAAATCCAGTACTCTAACCCCTATGAGGAAGGTATAGTGAGACAGCAATTTTTGGTTTTTGGTTTTTGGTTTTTTTTTTTTTTTTTTCTGAAAATAATCTAGGGTAAAAGCACCTGCATAAATCAATATGATGAGGTCCTGGATGCCACTGGCAGAGAAAGAATAAAATATTGATGAAATTGCTCCTTGGGACAGACAGGGAAGGGTACTGATAGGAATCAGCTTAGCTTTGTGGTTCTACCCTCTGTGGAGGTTTCCCCACTGTGAGTGGCCCTGCCTTGCTGGATCCAGCTAAAGAAATCCATGTCAAAACTCTCAAGTTAAATTTCTTTCTTATGACATCCCTATATTCAGGGACTCAAGAAACTTGAGATATTAAAAATGAAGATTTTTATATCTACAAGATATATTCAAGGTCATCTAGTCTAAGACTGCTTAATCTATTTTGTATCCTGCACCCCTTTGTCAGGCTGCTGAAAGAAATTCTAGAATATCATTTTTCTCAGAATATCATTTTAAATGCAAACAATAAAATATTTTACTAAAATGGATGTGATTTGTTTTCTGTCCAAGTTCATGAACCCTCTGAGATCAATCCATAGAACCTTTGGATAATCTGTGAAGTCTAGGTTAGCATCTCTCATACAATCTAACCCCTTCATTTTACAAGGAAGAAATCAAAATATGGGTTAGAAAAGGGAAGTGATTTGTCCATAACTACATAGATGATTAGAGGCAAATCTAGGAAGGAATAGAGCCAATTTCCCCTGACTCCCCAAGTTCTTTGCACTACACTATGTTGGGAGCCCTGTTGTACCCCACACAAATGGAAATGACTTATTCACAGATTTGACAATGGATAAATTGGGATTTTTTTCTCTTAAAAATATGTTAAACACAGCTTACAGGTAGAACAATAATTTTGTGATATTCTTGGTGTAAGGAATGTGAGCATCATAGATTTGGAGCTAGAAAGGAACTTAGAGATCCTCATTTGACACAAAAGATAACTGAGGCTGAGCAAAGTTAAATAACTTACCTATGGACACTCAAGTAATGGGAGTCAGAAGTGGGATTCAAATGCAGGTCCTTTGTCTTCAGATTCAGCAATCTTTTCACTGCATCATTCTGCAGTGGTGATGGGTAATGGGGTGTCCTCTACACATCTTATCTAGTTAGAAAGGAAGGAAACAAGCATTGATTAAGCACCTATTAAATGTCATCACAACATTATAACTCATTTGAGCTTCACTACAACCCTCAGGCATAGGTGATATTATGATCCTATTTTACAGTTGAGGAAACAGATAGCATAAGTTAGATGTTGAATTTGAGCTCAAGTCTTCCTGACTACAGATCCAGAACTCTAGAAGAAATTTGGGGAATAATGTAGATGAGGGAGAGGAGTAAGGGTACCAGTCTGGCTTTGGGGAACAAAGAGAGGGGACAAAGATGATACAAGGGTGATAGGGTCAGTGGAAGTCATTGTACTTTAGAGAAGAAAGTGAACTCAGGGTATTTGGAAACTGGACAGGCTGAGTCAGATGGACAGAGAACCAGGAAATTCTTTCCAATAAGGCCTGAATTAATGGTAATGGACAATTTGCAAAAAAGAAATAAATTGCAAGCTTCTTGAGGGCAAGGCTCACAGTTTATACTTCCTCTGTTTCCTACAATATCCAGCACTATACTAGGAATATCACATCAAGTCCATATTCACTGATGGACTAAGAAGGATAAGGTCAAAACTTTAGGAAGCCAAGGAGGAAAATGAACAGTTAACTAAAGTATCTCCTTGCCTTAGACAATGGAATGTGAACAGTCAGTTTGAGCTCCCTTCTATTTCCTATCCCCACTGTACAGTCACCTATCTCTGACAGCTTGGCCTCCAGGACTGCTTTACAAGTTGAATAAGATCTGACTAATGACAGCAGCCTTCCCAATACAAGAGGGAGTAGTACAGCTACTGAGGTTATTTTTTCTTATATGATAAGGGGGAAAAGGTCAGCAAGTCAGTACAATCTCCTAACCCCTATTAGCAAATTCCATCTGTGCTACCTCACCCTTTGGTATTTGGAGCTAAGGACTGATTTGCAACTAACTACCTTATACCTCTCCCACTCAGGGCCCATCTGTCTGTCTATCCAGCTCAGTGGGATCTCAGGAATATAATTAGGCACAGACTTAAGTAACTAGAACTAGGTTCTGAACTGAAATGAGAAAATAGTATTTCAGTGAGCTGGTTCAGAGGAGCCAAAAAGGCAGAAGTCTACAACACAGACACATGAAGAGGTGACAGAAATGAACTGCTTCAGAGCCAAGGAGGGAAAGGAAGACAGATGAATTTAGGATTCTACTAGGCTGCAAATTTACAAGGATAACAATTATATTCTATATCTCTAAAAGCTTAGATCAGCCTTTGTACATAGGTGCTCAAAAAAGTTTTGTTGAATTTTATTAATTGTTACTTATTAAATGACCTCCTCAGAAAAGCAAAGCAGGGAGGAGGTCAGCAGGGTGGGACTGAGGGGTTCAGGAGTTCTGACCTGCAGTACGACTAAAGCTGATCAGGTCTAGCATCACAGTCAGGAACCAATAGGGTTGTAACAACAGAATCATAGTCTAAGGTTTCTTGGATGTTAATCTTATCTCATCAATTAGAACATAAAGTACTAGAGGGCAGGGACCACAATTCTTCTGAAATTATATAATCAAAAATCATTTGACCATAACACGGATCTACAGTTCACTTGGCCAAGTATAGCCAAATTGGGAAATTTCCTTCCATGTGTGGAAGATGAAGACTGTTCTAGAAAAGATAAAAAAGTTAGAGTAAGACTAATAAATGAATGAGTGAATGAACATGAATTTATTAAGCATTAACTATGTGCTAAGTAGATAGAAAACCAATAATCAATTAGTAAAAGAGATTAGAGGAAGTGAGGAAGCCTTTTTGTTGTTGTTGTTGGATGTCCTGTCCCACAGCGCTAGGACAACAGAGTCCTTTCTCAAAAGGATTTCTTCTCTCGTCATATATGGCCATATAAGGGTCAGATATCTCTGCTTGTACTTACTCTTTTTCTCTTTTTCTTCTAAAAGCTAGGTCTACTAGGACCAAGGGGAAGCAGATACAGACAAGCAGCTTTGGTCCCCTTATCACCTTCCTTCTCCCCCTCCCTCTTTGACTCTGTTCTGAATGTGCCCCCCATCACCTTCTAACATGTTCTTGAATTTAAATAATAAATGCTAATTTATGATTCCCCTCAAAAAAAAAAATAAGATAACACTTAAGTTACCATCCATGGAAAAAGCAGCATATATATATATATATATATATGTTTGAGGCTTTTGGAAGGAGGAGACAGATTCAGAAAACCTAGACTTGGAAAATATTCAGAATTCAGTTATCTTAATTTTTCAAAACACTAAA
This sequence comes from Sminthopsis crassicaudata, assembly GCF_048593235.1. NCBI lineage: Eukaryota > Metazoa > Chordata > Mammalia > Dasyuromorphia > Dasyuridae > Sminthopsis > Sminthopsis crassicaudata. The sequence continues at coordinate 295,003,776 of NC_133620.1, forward strand.
CTGAAGGATCTACATTTCACTGCTTAAGGAATTTCTAAGGCACATGCAGGATGCTAGGGCCACAAAGACAAAATCAAAATGCTTTCCAGGAATGGGGATTATAACATTAAATAAAAATAATAATAACACTAGCATTTATGTAGAGGCTTAAGGTTGGCAAAGGGCTTTTCATAGATTATCTCATTTGATCCTCACAACAACCGTGGTTCACAGAGCTAATAAGCACAAGAAGCCAGAAATGAACCTAGGCCTCTCTGTTTCGACATGGAGCTATAATTTCATCAATATGGTGAAGTCTCAGGATGGAAATTCCCTCTACTGATATAGATTCAACTCAACCATAACTTATATATTGTCGTTAGAGACTTGCCTGAAACACTGAAAAACTGGGACTTGCCCCTAATCACATAGCTGGTACATTTCAAGGGAAAAAGATTTTAATGCCATTCTTCCTGCCAAAGGTAGCACTAAATTGGTCAATTGAACAGGAAGAAACTAACACTCTAGGGAAAGAGCACTTTTAGAAGATTATTCCCTTATCTGAAATGAATCTTTCTTTATGGAAGATAAAAATTCTGATAGATATACATGAGAATAGAGTTCATCAGAGTGTGTATGTGTGTGTGTTTAGAGAGCACCAACTTCAGGGAACACTCAAATTAATGTGAAATAAGGATGGCAAAGTTGTTTGGAGATAGCCTGTAGAAAGCCTTAAGTGCTGAGCTAAAGACTACATACTTGAATCCTAAAGGTAATTGGGAACCAACAAGATTTTTGAACAATGTAACCACAAACAGACTTAAACCCGTGCTTTAAGAGGATTGTTTATTAACATTTACTTTACCCTTTAGAAGGCATCCTGCCTGTTAGAGTGACTAGAATTCTGAGATTAAAGTCAGGAAGACCTGATTCAAATCCTACCAAGATATGTGACCCTGGGCAAGTTACTTAAGTTTTATTTATCAATCTCAGGCAGCTCCCTAGGACTTTTGTATTAAATTATCCATCATACGGGGTTCACTGCCTCACCATGGTAAATATTGTGGGGATGTAAGAGAAACATAATCAATGAACAAGGACCTAATATATAACACTGTTTTGGGCACTGGGAATACAAAGACCAAAAAGAAAAAAAAAAAAAAATGAAGCTTCCCTCAAGCTCTTACATTCCATTGGAAGATTAGGCATTAGACAGTCTCCCCTTTTCCCCCACCACTGGTAAGAAGACAAGTGACTTGGGTGTATCATTGAACTTTTCTATATCTTGGTTTATCTATAAGATGAAAGATCTGACTAATACTAGTTTCTGAAGATTACATTCTCTGGATAAAAACCACAATTACCATTACAAACATAACACAAATGGAAATTTACCATAACAGAAGCAGAATTAACAAGAGGATTATAGAGAAGGGAAAAGAAAATAGGAATAAAAGGATGACAGGATAACCTTGGGGACATTTGGTTTATTGGTAGAAAGTGTATGTGGGGAGGGGGGAAAGAATTCAATTTTATTCAACCAATTTTTCCCCCTGAGGCAATTGGGGTTAAATGACCAGGGTCACACAGCTAGAAGTGTTAAGTGTCTGAGGTCACATTTGAACTCAGGTCCTCCTGACTTTAGGGCTGGTGCTCTATCTATTGTGCCACCTAGCTGTTCCTCAATTTTTCTTTTGCTCTTTAAAACAGATTTTCATTTGCTTTTTTTTTTTTTTTTTTTTTTTTATCGCTGTAGTTTCTCTTTCCCTCCCCTTCCCAAAGAGCCATCCCATATAACAAATAATATTTTTTTTAAAGACAAAAAGAAAAAGAGAGGGAAAAATCAGCACCAAAGGTTTGAAAAGATATACAATATACACTTGTGGCCTTCCCACTTCGGCAAAAGGGTGTGGTCTTCTATTTCTTCCAGCCTTGTTTTCAAACATTATTTCTTAGCAACCTGATGTATCTTGTGAAAATGCCAGTGTGAGTGGTGCAAAGATAACTGGACTGGGAGTCAGGGAACCTGGGTCTGAGTCTCAGTTCTGCCATTTACTATCTGTGTGGTCTTAGGCAAGTTCAGTGTCCTCTACCAGCTGTTGGGGATACAGAGATAGAGGACACACATACTACTTTCAAAGAACCTGGAGCATCAAAGAATAGCAAAGAATTTTCTATCCAGTATTTTGGACTTTGATCTTTCAGGTCCTTTCTAGCACTAGCCACCTATGAGTCTGTGATGTTAAAGAAGAAACATGCTTTATTATGGTACAATTTTTATTTCAGAAATAATGAAATGAAAGGAAAGGCTTCCTGGAAGCGGTCAGAGAAGGTGTTTAAGATACAGAAAAAGAGCAAGAAAAGGTCATTCAGGTGAGGATCATTGGGAGGCTATTGATCAATTTTCTCTTTAGTGATCCAGGTCCATGTAGTTGAATGAGAGGAGCTGGGACCAAAAAGAAAGCTTTTCTGCCTTCCTCTGAGCAGAGAGGAAAAAAAAAAGAAAAAAACAGGGTCTATTTTGGGTGATATGTAGTTTGGAGAGTAACCAAGGCCAGAAATAGATCTGCTGAGTTGTTAGGGTACCCTTGTCCTCCAACCCTTGTCAGAATGAAGTGAAATCACTGGAAATCTGGAGGTCTTTCCCAACATTCCTCAGAAGCTATGTAACAGGCTGGAGGCCTCAGATTCCTCTTTTCCCTCCCCTCCCCCCACAAAAGGGCTGGAATGCTTTTACATTTTTGTCTGTAAAAGGGAAAAGGAAGGATTATGGGAAGAGATGAGAGAGACTAGGATGCAGACTAAATTGACAGTACTGAGAAAGTGATTAGAAAGGAAAGAATCTCATTTAAAAAAGGGAGAAGCTGAGAAAGGGAGGCTGGTAATCAGAGTGAAGCACAAATTAGGAGAATCAGAGTTGTATATAGAAAAAAAATAAATAATAAGGCCATCAAAGGAAAGAGGGAGGAAGAGCAAAAAAAGTGACAAGAAGAAATAGGAATGAGGTAAAGTTCAAAAGCAACATAAGGGAACTTGAGGAGAAAGTGAAAGGGTAGCAGAAGATAGGGAAGTTAAGTGTTTATTCACTGACCTCTGCTTACCGTAGGGGTGAAGAAGGGATCATAGGAAACCAGACTCAGCATTGAGATGAAGCTAGGCCCATGTACCATTACATATAACCTTCAGAGGGGCCTAATGGATTTTTCCTAGTTGGCTGAATCTGGAAGTTCCCCAAAAAGCTAGTTTCTGTAACTAGTTTTCTTATCTCCTGTACTCTGTGAGACACCAAGATTTCAACAAGTGGGCCTTTTTCTTTCCCCTCCCCCTGAGGTCTTGCTGAGGTGAGAGGTGAGAGAGAGGCTTAAGAGGTCATTTTCTTTAAGGCTGAAAGGGGACAAATCAATGACACAGCCTCCTGAGTCAGGGTCTGGCAATTTTGTGTTCCCTGCTGGGGACCAAGGATAAGCTGAAGGCTCCTTACCTCCAGACAGCCCAGTAATTTATGGAAAGGTTTGTGCTTCAGAGAAGGGAGAGAAGGCATCAAGGCCACAGAAAAGAATAGGGGAAGAAAGAAAAACTATGGGATCTGGATTCTTGATAACTTCTTTGGTTAGGTCCTCAATTAAGTACCTCCCTTTGATTTCAAGTGATAGCACTTCCTACCCATATAACACACCTGTCCAGGGTTTCTTACCTAATTATGAGGATGACACCATGGTAAGGGATCACGAAGAAGGAAGACCAGAGTTCTGCAAGAATTTCTCTTATTTCTTTTCTAATCATCTCATTTTATTCTTGTCCAAGCTCCAGTCAAACTGAACTTGCCCTGTCCCCAATACACTCTCAGATCTTACTCCTTTCATGTTTTTGCTGACATAGTTTTTTATTCCTGGACTCCTGCCCTACTATTATCTGCATTTTAAAGTTGATGAAACTGAGGCAGTTAGGTTAAGTGACTTGCCTAAGGTCACATAGCTAGTCAGATTCTGAGGTCATATTTGAACTCATCAATTCTAGGTGTAGGCTTCTATCTACTGTACCATCTAACTATTAAGTGTTTCAAAACATATGTATTATTTTTACTCTGTTAATATTTTTAATTATTTTATAAACATCATACTTATATATATATATATAATGTTATTATATAATTTATCATTTATTATATGCTATACTATTATATGAATATACTATTAGAGATAATAGTACATATTATTTTTATATTCCTAGAGGGTTAGATTCCTGGCCTTGTTTATAGTAGTAATAAATATCTACTCAAAGGCAGAATCAATCAATAAGCATTTATTCATCTCCTACTATATGCTAGGTGTTAGAAACAATCTCTCCTCATAATAAACCATTACCAGGACCAGGCCTACTTTGCCTAGAAGCTATGGGGGGAGGAAGAGGCACCTTGCAGCTAGAAAGTTTTAAGACTTTACATCCCTAAATATCACATCCCATGCCCTAGCTAGACAGATCTGCTCACACAAGACCAAGCCTGAAAGAGCCCCACCAAAGTCTGAACACACCAACTTTCAGAAAATGGGCTCCTGGAGGGCAGAGGAGTCACCCTTGCATCATCCAGGGGCAGACAGACATGCAAAAGAGAACAACAGAAGTTAGTGGGAAAACTGCCATCCCTTCTATTTCTCTACAGTAGTAATTCTCAGATTTTTTTGGTTTTAGGACTGCTACAGACTTAAAAATTCTTGAGGACCCCCAAAAGCTTTTCTTTATGATATACCTATAAAGTATATAGAAAATTAAAACAAGCTTTTAAAATATTTATTGATTAATTTTAAATAATAACTAATTATATATTAACATAAATAACTATATTTGAACCTAACTATATATAAATATACTATTTGTGAAAAACAACTATATTCCCCCCTCCAAAAAAATCAGTGAGACAAGTGGCATGGTTTTACATATTTTTACAAATTTCTGTTAATAAGAGACAGATGGATTCTCATACCTGCTCTTGTATTCAATCTGTTGTGTTATATTGTTTTGGTTGAAGTATATGAAAGAATCTGACCTCACACAAATATGTAGTTGGAAAAGGGAGAAGTATTTAAATAAATGATATGCTAATGCATTGTGAAAATAGTTTTGACATAAGAGGACCCTATGAAAAGCTTTCAAGGTTCCAGACACCATCACCTAGGAGAATGTTGATGAACATCTGGCTATATGACATTCTACAAGCCCTCTGGCAGTGGTGGTACTTTTAAGGCACAAGTGTTGTTGCTTTAATCATTTCAGAAGTATCTGACTCTTTATGAACTCTTTTGTGGTTTTCTTGACAAAAATACTAGAGTGGTTTGCCATTTCCTCCTCCAGTTCATTTTATAGATGAGGAAACTGAGGCAAATAGGGATAAATGACCTGCCCAGTGTTACATAGCTTGTATCTGAGGCTAAATTTGAACTCAAGACTTCCTGACCCCAGGTTTGGCACTCCCCACTTCTGGCACCTAGTTGCCTACAAGTACAGAGAATAAAGTCTTCCCTGAAGACTGATTGAGGTAGTTGAAATATATCAGGGCCTCCAATTGTAGTGTAAAGACTTTTAGAATTTGGAGTCAGAAGACCTGCACTCATTTTTTAACTTTCTACCACTTATTTCCTGTATGCAGGGCAAGTCTTTCTCTCCCCATTTCCTCATCTGTAAAACAAGGGAACTAACTGGACCAAATGATCTCCTAACTCTAAATCTATAGTCCAATAATCCTACCTTTTTTGACCAGACTATCTTTCTTTTTTTCTTTTTTGGTGAGGCAATTAAGGTTAAGTGACTTGCCCAAGATCACACAGCCAGGAAATATTACATGCCTGAGGCTGGATTTGAACTCAGGTCCTGACTTCCGGACCATCTAGCTACCCCAGACCTTATCTTTTTTGCAACTTCATTGCCAGATCTCTCCAACTGGGGAAAAGTGAAAAAGGCTGAACTGCCCCTTTCATGCTTATCCTGGATACTAAGCAAGGTCACCAGAATGTCAGGCATCTCCAAATAGCTGGCACTGGTGGGGACCAGTGAGCAAGGGAAAGAGGACTAAAGAGAGGAGACAAAAAGAAGGGATTAGGTACAGCTTATTGAGTAAGAGAGAGCATTTTCTCTTTGTAGCCTCGTGAACACATGGATTTACACACAGACTGAGACACACATGTACACACAAGCATGCAAACTTACACGCACACAGACATTCCCCCTCCGTCTGGACTGGTGACCTGCCAGACACTTGGTGTCTGGGCAGATTTCCAGAACCTTTGGAAAGTGGGTGGGGAAGCCCCTGGCTGAGTTCATCAGACTTCCTGCCTGGAAGGGTTATAAAAAGAAGAGCCCACAGGCCTCAGGAAAGCAATCACTTTACCCAAACAACTGCTCCACTCAGAACTTCGCTCTAGTTCCTGTTCTATAGAGGCTTCTGTAGCCACAACTGGACAAGAAGTTGAAGGAGTTGATGACAACCACCAATTCCTCTAAGAGATTTTTTGGAAACTTTCAGGTAAGGGAAAGTCTATGTCCTTCCATTTCCCCCCCCCCCCCCCCCCCGCTTTTTTTTAAGGAAACTACCTTACCACTCCCCCACCCCTCCTTAGCTTTATGAGCTGAGGTGCAGAGAACACCATTTAGGAGAATTTAGGCAGTACTGATGGAGAAGAAAGGATCAGAATCTGAAGCAGGGAGGCAAGCACTGAACCCATTCTTTTCATCTCCCATCTCCTAAGTTCCATACTACTTTCATCAAATGTTTGTTTTCTCTCTTGGCTAAGAAGAGGGGAAAAGAGCCTTTCCCCCCCCACATTCTCATGAAAGTTTCTTTGAGAAAGTAAAATTCATTATAAATGGATAGTCCTGTAATTTATCTCTAGGTATATAGAACAGAGAAGGAAGATTGGAAGCATAAGCCTTTCTCCAAGTTTCTCAAAGAATCAAAGAACACCAAAAAAGGTAGAACACAGAGCAGCTTGAGACTTTAGCCAAGAGTAAGAGAAGTGGCTTGGTGCCTATCCCTTAAATTTCTCAGATAGCTCAGACTATCTATCTTGTTCTGTCCAGACCATCATCCCTCTCTGCTAGCAACAAAGAAAAGAGACTTCCTCTTCCCCATCTCTGGCCTCAGTGATCTTGTATTTGTCAAATTTCTTTTCTCTCTCCAGAGATTTCATTCGATTTCTCATTTTCTCTTTTCCCTGCTCTAGGATGCAATTCTCCAAGGCCTTTACCTGCTTCTCCCTGGTCCTTCTACTTGATGTGGTTGATTCTTTGCCTCAACACAACTCTCAAGTAGCCCAAATGGTCACAAACTTTGGGATGAAAGTGTTTCGGGAAGTGGTCCAAACCTCTGGGGATGGCAATGTAGTCTTCTCACCATATGGAGTAGCCTCAGTTCTGGCTATGCTGCAACTCACAACTGGAGGGAACACCAGACAACAGATCCAATCTGCAATGGAATATAGCGTTGAAGGTGGGAGACCTTCCTGGGAGGGAATGGAAGAAAGGGGGGAGGTGACCTTCTGTTCTTAAACAAGTGACTTAATGTCCCTGAACCTCACTTCCTTATCAGTAAAATGATCTGGCTGAATTAGGCAATATATAATCACCCTGGATGCTATTACATAATATTATTCACTTAAGAGTGAGGCTGGTCAGGATAAACTCATGTATTGCTAAACTAAAGGGATTACATCTTTTTCTGACAATAGAGAACTTAAACTTTGATTAGTCTCAGGGCAAGTTTGGGATTTTTCAACATAAGCAAAGGAAAAAAAAAACAAAAACCCAAGAATCTCAGAAGAGATCCAGAGCCCAGCCATGGCAGTTACAAAAAAAAAAAAAAAAAACTAAGACATCTGACAAAGGTAGGGATAGTGATAGAAAAGGGAGGGTATGAAATTTCCTTCCATGGAGAAGCAGGAGAAGAGAGCTACTTCATCTGAAATGGGTTGGGTGTCAATCTGTCTGTAACAGGATCCAACGATTCTGAGGAACCTCTTATCCTATGAGTTTAATGAGTCTTCTCTTTCCTGCCACTTCACAGAAAAAGGTCTGGCTCCTGCTCTCCGAAAGCTCTATAAGGAGCTCATGGCACCTTGGAACAAAGACGAATTCAGTACAGCCAATGCTATCTTCATCCAGCGTGATTTGGAACTTGTCCAGGGTTTTATGCCCTATTTCTTTAAATTATTCCGGAGCATGGTCAAGCAGGTGGACTTCACTGAAAGAGCGAGAGCCCGGTTCATTGTGAATGACTGGGTACAGAGGCACACAAAAGGTAAGAAGATCAGGAAAAGTAGAGTTCTTATTTAAAATAGGGACTTGCAACAAAAGTGAATCTGAAACACAAACTAAATATCTTACTCTTCCTTGCTTGTGGCAATATTTAGCTTCAGTCTAGGGAATGTAGAAATACTATTGATTTTATTAAAACTTTGTCTCCTCTTGTATAGATTCTAATTACAAATTGATGAGTAAATAGTCCTTTATAGTCCCTGGGCCTAATATAAAGTAGGTACTTGATGAATGCTTGTTGCATGGATGATTAACAAATGAATGAAAAAACAAAAACCAGAAATAAGAATAACAAAACATCAAAAAATCCTAGGTTGAGGTCTTGAGGCCTACTCAGAGGGAGGAACCCTTACGAAAAAGTTTGTTCTTTACTAAGACAGAAGACTAGAAATGGATTTGACAGCTTTTTGCACTACTTTCTATAAATACTGAAGATAAAATATTACATAGTATACAATGAAGTAAAGGACAAATTAATCCACTTCAGATTCCCAATCATTCTTTGGTATGACAAATAAAAAGGCTAATGCAATTGGAAACTATGTCATAAGAGGAATAGTATTTTTTCAAAGAAAAATAATATTATTAAGAAAGTTCTCTGAATTAGAGGTCAAATCTACTGGAAATATTTTTTTATTTAATTAATCTATATTCAAGTCACTTCTAGCTTGAAAAGAGAGATATCCAAAATGGTTTAGACATGACTGCCTGAACAAGAAAAAACAATCCCATGTTAAAATCAAATCTAGAGTTAATATTCCAGAATAATCACCATTTACTTCTAACCCAAACCATTCCTCTTAAAGAATAAAAAGAAGTGAATATCTTAACCTTGATTCCTGAGGTCAGTATCTTAATCTTGAATGAAAAAGAAAACACTGTCCTTGGGTGGACCAGTGAGACCATCACTTTCAGTGATGAGAAAACAAAACTTAAATTTGATTATCATCCTTTTTCCATTTCCCAAGTAAATCTAGCTTATTTTTTTAGAATGAGCGTTGGCTAGAGTAATATCATGTCTAGATAATAAATTTCTAGAGAAACTAAAAGGGAGATTGTGAAATATATACAATTTGAAGCATATCCTATATTTCCTAATTCTAGAACCTTAATTTTGAACATGCTAATCAATAACAATATACATTATTTTAGTTGTCCAAATTGTGGAGTTCTCTGTATTTTTGTTTTTGTTTTTGTTTTTTTCAAATTCAGCAGAACAGTTAATAAGACTATTCTCAATGCTTTAACAGTATGCTAACTGACAGAACAGTTCTGCCTTGAATCAGGATACAGAAAACAATTCAGTGGGTAGAGATAAAACGCAGTGTTTCAACATATTTGAATATCCCCCAGCTATTTCTTTAATTAGCCAACCAGCAGCCAGCAAGTTATACAGAGTATACTATCTGAGATAAAGGTGTTTCAAATTTAAAGGCAATTGGAACTTTATTCTACTGGTCAATTGGCAAATAGATGAGCTGAATCCCTTAGCCATAGCTATTAAAGAATAAGTATTCTAAATCCAAAAACTCATTCTTTCAATAAATTAACTTCATCTGGAGAATGTATATGTTGAATCCAACAAATATTATCAAATATTACAATTACATTTTCATCTCAAAATACTGTGCATACTGCAAATGGATGGTTGTAAAGGTCAAGAAGTCCATTCAATTCTGTACCAAATATCTGGCAGGAGAACTTAATTATGCTAAGACTCTTTAGGGGGAATTTGAGCTCCCATACATCACAATAGACTACTCAGTCTCATATATATACCATATGCATGTGAGTGGCTGTACTGTACTGCACTCCTAACCTGATAAAAGCCAAGATAGCTTTATGGTCAGAGATCATCAGTAAGTAAGAATCAAATTCTTAATACTTGAACTGACCAGCTAACTTTGATGAATGATGTCACCACATATGGCCCATAGTTGGTCATCCAAAAAATTCAGAACATCTATCTTATTGGAGTATCTCAGCCTGTTAAATTCATTCGCTCAGTGAGGAAAGGAGTTTTCATGTGGTTTGCCTAGTACAGAAATAATATAAATATACCTCAAATCAACTAGAACTTTTTTAGTGGTCCCATTTTAGAACTTTATGTATATTCTAGACTGAAATCTAAGGATTGGCTTTACACAGAAGTATCCAATTTAAATTTGCTTACATCTCCTAAATAGAAGATACTCAAGTACTAATTAGGTCTGGTCAAATTGTATTAGAACAATGAAAGCACTAGGAAGCAACATGTTGGGAAAAAAGGATCATTTTCTTTCCCTATTTTAGATCCTATCCCTAATAATATTCTCCCATATTCAGATTACCAGTACCAGGAACCATGATCAGCTCTGACCTTATAAAATGCATTAACATAATTATAAAGAATACATATAGGTCACCAAGGGAAACAATTTATTCATAATACTTTATGGAAATTTTGAGGATATTTAATACTTTCTTAAAGAATTAATTTGTAGTCTGTTCTGATGTGGCACAACTTTTCTAGATAGAGGAGAATATATTGGTATAGGCAAATGTCCTTTTTGCTATCTCAGAAGCCTATCATCTCAAGAGAAAAGGTTCATTTAGAGTGGAACACATGAACTCAGTATTGAAGATTAGCTTTCAGCAGTTTGGTATTAACAGTAATTTGATTATAAAAGCCTTTCAGCAGTTTATCCTTATGACTACTTTTGAGATTAACAGTAAGGTAAACTTTCAATCATCATGAACACACACATACAAATAAACAAACAAGAATATGTTCATCATTATAGCATTTGATTATTTGGAATGAATCAACTTGTAAAATGACAAAAGAAAAAAAGATCTAACATATGCTGCTCTTTTTATTTTAATAGCTAGCAATTATGTAACATGAAAAGTAATAAAGCACTTGACCCTCACTACAAGCTTGTAAAGTTGGTACTATCATTATCCATATTTCACAGATAAGGAAACAAAGGCCAAGAGCAACTAGGAAATTTGGCCAGGGTCACATAGCTAGTAAGTATGGCAGAATTTGAAATTAGGTTTCTTTGACTCCAAGATCATTCTTTTTTATTCACTGAGCCACTTTAGTTACTTGTTAATCTTGGTCTTCTTTCTCAATCTTATATACTTGCTTGATGGATAAAGCAGGTACAATAACATTGAAACACAATGTTATTGTTGGCCTATTAAAGACAAATTTTCAACTCAATTTTTGTACTGTAACTGCACTAATTAACACTAATTTTTCCCTTTTTCTCAAGCATACTGCACCAACACTTGGGCTAGGTAAGGAAGAATGTCACAAAAACCATCAAGATCTTCTAGAATGGCTAATAGAAGCAGTGAAGAAATAAAATTAAGTCTTATTTGTTCAACTATGGAGTTAAAAAAAAAAAAAAAGGATTATAGATCTTGGCTAAGAAGTTAGCATAGATCTCCTTTTTTCTAAATTGCTGGGTATTCCCAGGATGACTTTAGACTTTTCTTCTGAAATATTCCTCATTAATTTTATGTTAAATAAAATTGTTTCTGGCAGACTTGAGCCAAAACAGAGCATTTTGATTAATATTTTAAAATCAATATATCCAAGATGAGGAAGGTGATGGTCCCCTTGTACTCTGTCTTAATTAGATCACATCTGAGGTATCATATTCAGTTCTGGGGGCCAATTTTAGGAAAGACATTGAAGATTTGTGTTCAAAAATAGTGTAACAAGAACTATAAACTATAAAGGGAATCATGCCATATGAGGATGAGCTGAAGGAACTTGGAATGCTTCTAGAGAAGAAAAGATAGGAGGAAAATGAAAGCTATCTTCAAATACAGAAGATAGATTTGACAGGAGGAACAATGAGTAGAAATTGCATTAGATTTATTAAGTATATTAAAAAGAAACATTTCCTAATTATTTGAACTTGCCAAAAGTGGCATCAGTAAATCCCCCTTCACTATTAGCACTGTCCAACAAAAACCTTGAACACATGTAGAAGAGGATAGAAAAGGGATCCATGGATAGGTACAAGTTGGCTTGTTGTTGAGAGTCCTTCCAATTTCTATATTGTTCTTATACTCCTCCATATATATCTAGCAGAGAATCTAAGGCTAGGGAGAAACAATAAATACGGAGAAGTGAAATCTTATCAGTCTCCTGACTACCCAATTTTCTCTTGCCTTTCCATGTAGGGATGATTAGTAACTTGCTGGCAGATGGAGCCCTGGACGAGTTGACCAAAATGGTGTTTGTCAATGCACTCTACTTCAAAGGCCAGTGGAAGCTACCTTTTCCAGCCAAGGGAACTCACCATCGCCTCTTCCACAAATCTGATGGAAGTACTGTCTTTGTGCCCATGATGGCTCAGATCAACAAGTTCAATTACAGTAAGTGCAAGTGCTCCTTTTTTTTCCCTTCAAGACTGAATAATTCTATTATTCAGAACTGAGATCTAATCTGATTTAAACTTAGAAGTTAAGCTCTCAATCCAGGGCTTTCTTTACCTTCTCTCTCTCTCTCTAGCTCAAAAGGAATTGTTTGCACCCAGAAAATGTTGGTGGGAAGGAAGAAGGAAAATAAAAAGGCTAAGAAGAGACAATTAAAACCTAAAGATGGTCCTAATGGTCCTAAGAGACCCTTTCGATAGGCAAAAGAATAGGAAGGAGGAAGGGAATAGAAAATGAAAGGAACTTAAAATTGAATTCTAGGAGTGTATAGGAGAAACTTTAAAGGATGAAAATAATTGAAACATCTCCCTGAGGGTGGGATTGAGTTGCAAGGGCTATTTTCATCATCAGTGGACCTTTTTCCCATGTAATTTTCTTTTTCTTTCTAGCTGAGTTCTTGACCCCCAGTGGTCATTACTATGACATTGTGGAACTACCCTATCATGGTGATACCCTCAGTATGTTCATTGCTGCTCCCTATGAAAAAGAGGTGCCCCTCTCTGCCATCACCAACATTTTAGATGCCCAGCTCATCAATCAATGGAAGGGCAATATGACCAAACTGCCCCGTTTCCTGGTTCTGCCCAAGTAAGTTCTACCAACCTTTTCCCCTTCCATCTTTACAATCTGTATCAATCCCTTTCTTTACAATCTGAATCAAAATTACCTCCCTACCCTCAAGATAAATTCAGATTTTCTTATGACCTCCTAACCTATTACTGCTTCCCCAGGTTCTGAGACTCTAATAACAATTTCTGATGATCTGGAATGGATTAAAAACAATCCCTCCCCTTTGCTTCTGTGAGGAATAGAAAGAAAAGAGGCTACTGGAGCCTGCCTCTGGTCTCTTGCCCCCACACAAAAGTAAGAGCCAGTCAAAAGAAAACAGAAATCTGTAGTGGAAGATTGAAGATGAGTAAATATAATGAGAGTACCCATATGAACGTGTCACTTTCCTGATTAAAAATAAATTCTTAAAAAAAAGATTTCTCCAATTCTTCCAGAGTTATTCCAAAGATATGAATTATCATCTCTTCAACTAAATTAGTAAACTTAACCTACAGTTAAAAGATAAAGCCTCAGCTAACAAAGCAAATTTATAAAACTCCTTCTAAAGAGGGAAGAGGGGATGATTAAGGCAGAAGTCAGATAATTTCAGAATTCTAGGGAAACCTCTCCCTGTGTTTGCCCCACTTTTTCACATGCTTTCAATAGCTAGAAGGCTTTTTTGTGCTTTTATTTTTTTTTTCTTCTTTTAAAAAAAACAAAAACAAAAAACAAAAATTGTGGCAATCAGTTATGTCCTGGTGAGAAATGAAGAGCTCAAAAGCTTCTCTGCTTGAGCTCTCTTCATGACTGATTCTAGAAAACAAAATCTACAAATGAAATTTTTTATAAGATGTCCTTTCACAAGAATTTGCCCTTGACTCCCAAACCAGACTAGGTGAAACAATGCCAAAATTTCTGGCTTATTTAAAGAAAGGGACCAATCATTGGCCATGATTTCCAAATCTACATATTTATCCCTAATTTATTTCTAGAACTCCAGTCCTATATTTTCTGAATGTTTGTTAAACATCTTCCACTTGAAAGCATCTCAAATTCAACATATATAAATTAGATCTGAATCTCTTTTCCTCTAAAATCAGTCCTCCTCCTCCAAATTCTTGCTTGATTTAGGGCACCAACAGCTATTCAATGCAGTTGCTTTGATGTTAAATCTTACCCATATTTGTAAACTTAAAGGGATTTCTGACTTTTATCTTTCTATCATCTCCAATTGCAAAGTCACACTAATTCTACCTGCACAGCATCTCCCACATCTCCCACCCTACATCAAAGCTTTCATCATCCTTCTTTAAGACTACTGTCACAAACTCTTAGTTAATTTGTCTCCCCAATTTTACTGTATTCCTTCTCAAATCCATCCTTCACACAGATACAAAAATAATATGATGAGAATACCAATATGAACATGTCACTTTTCTGATCAAAAATTTTCAGGGGCTCTGTTCTATAATCTGACTTCCACCTACCTTTCCACTTGATCTCACATTACTCCTCTTCTTGCATTTTATATTCCAACCAAATGAGCCTACTAGCTGTTCCCCAAGTTCAATAATCATATCCTTCCAGTATTTGTGCATTCACTTATATTTGGAATGCCCTCCTTCCTTATCTCCTCTCACATCTCAAACTTTTCTTATAACACTATCATCTCTCCATTGCCTCCTTTAACTTTTACTTCTATAATACAATATAGTGTGTCCCATGTTGTTTTCTCTTAGTGAAATATAGTTCCTTGAAGGCAGGGCAGAGTTTGTTTTTAATCCTCATATTCCCAGTACCTAGCACAGTGACTTACTTTAAAAATGCTTTTTGAATTAAAAATCATCAATAAAGGAAATCTATCTTTAACTCAGATGTTAAAACCCACTTTTTCAACAAGTTCTATATTATCTTTATTATCTCTTGGAATGAAGACAAGATTTCTGGAAAGAGCACCAGCTCAATACCTAGAATCTTGAGTTCTGTTAATGATGTGTGTCCTAAAATTGAGCTAAGTCCTCTGATTTTGCAGATTTTCCCTGGAGAGTGGAGCTGACCTGAAAAGGCCTCTGGAGAATCTGGGGATGAAGGATATGTTCAGGCCAGGCCTAGCAGATTTCACCAGACTTTCTGGTAAGGAATCCTCTATGCATTGTCTTGGTTTTTCTCCCTATCATTGGGAACTTAAATCATCTGTGAATGTGAAGAAAGGGTGGGGGAAAACATCATCCAGAAAATGGACTGATTAGCTCTTGCGTTTATTTGTTTCAGATCAAGAAATACTCTATGTGTCCCAGGCCTTACAAAAGGTGAAGATCGAGGTGAATGAGAGTGGTACTGTGGCATCCTCAACTACTGGTAAGTCTGGCTCAGGAAGAAATGAGGGCAGGGCAAAGTAGGGTAATTCTTGAAATAAACTCCAGATGCTGATCCAAAGATACAGGAAACAGTTAACCAATACCTTGTTCCCCTAGGATGAGTTAGGGTATGGCCTAAATCTTCCAAGGCCATCTCATTGTGGACTAAACTTACTTCCCATTTCAAGAAATCCTCCCTTCTCTGATCAAGAAAGGGAATATTCATACATTTACCAAGACTTTCTTTAAAGTGTTTAATCAGATTTCTGTGTCAAAAAATGGGGGTCCTGCTTTCTCCAGAACCTGACTTCTTCCATCTGCAGCTCCTTTAGCACCCTGGTTATTGAAAAAAATCTGGAAAAGACTAGCTTATAAACAGTGGGTAGTTGTGGGAGCTAGGAAACAAAGAAGGGAAAAAGGAAAAGAAAACCACTTCTTTCATCAGAGGACCTGCATTCAAATGCTTACTTCAGATACTTACTGCCTGTGAACCCTTGGACAAATCATATAATCACTCTTAGTGTTCTCACCTATAAAATGAGGTTGGACTAGATAATTTCTAATGTACCTTCTAGCTCTACACCTGTGATCTATGAACCCTAAACCATGGTACAGATTGATAATATATGTATTTCAAAAAGAGTCAGAGATTTAGTACTAGGTTAAGAGAAACCAGGATATTTTAGATGTACCTAATTATTCAAGATTATTTGGTTTGGTTTTAGGGGGAAGAGAAAAAAAAAAAAAAAAACCTAGGCCTTCTCTCAAGCTATTCTTCAATCCTATTATCAAAACAGTATAATAAGCCAAGTAGATCAATTATCTGACATGGTGGTAATTCCTATGTTCTTATGCTTTGCTCTTGTTTTTGTTTTTCTCTTCTAGCCATTGTTGTTTCTGCTCGAATGGCTCCCCAGGAGATCATCATGGACAGGCCCTTCCTCTTTGTAGTCAGGCACAACCCTACAGGTGAGGGATTAGAAAATACCACAATACTTTGAAGGTTGTTTTATCCTGCATTGGGTAGGATAGACTCAAAAAGACCATCCCTGTTCTTAGGGAGTTATCCTTAGTTAAACAGTTATCCTTAGTCACCATTCAGTTATATTTATCTTCCTACTAGGTAAGGCATTATGATGAAATGGAAGAATACTAGATTAGTAATCAGGGCCTGAAATCTCTCAGATTTGTCACCAACTAGATATCAGTCAATAGATAGTTATTCATTCTAAGCCTTGTTTTCTTCATCAATTAAAGGACAAAGTTGGACAAAATATTCTATACAATACCTTTTGGTTCTAAAATTCTGCCATTCTGTTTATCTCCTGTAGGAACAATTCTTTTCATGGGACAAGTGATGGAACCCTAAGAGATAAGGCCTTCTGCTTGGGAAAAGGAATGTTCATTTGAAACGAACTAAAAAGTGACATATACAAAAAGACCCTCTGAAGAAATAACTTTTTTTTTTCCTATTTCTCTTTCTAGAAAAAGAAAAAACAAAACAAAACACTTTCCCCTTTTAAAATCTTATTCTCAGGTCTTAGCCTCTCACACAAGATTCTATGAGTCTGTCTTCTTTTCTCCCATTAAAAGGAGAAACAGACAATGAAACAATTTCCAAGAAGTCCCCAAAGGCAGACTGCAGGATCACTCAGATACCTACTTCTGTTTAGTCAATCTTCTGCCCTCTTGTTCCCACTAAGACTGAGAAGGAAAAAAACAAGACTTATGGGAGCTTTAGTGTGCTTGGCAGAAGCTATTAGCTTCCAAGTCATGTTGCTTTTACTCTTCCACTGTCTGCCACTGCTGAGGAGGCTGGTACCAGACCAGAGGAGGTCAATAGGAAGAATATCATTTAATCCTCTTCTAACTGGATATCGACCATCAATCCCTTCAAAGAAAAGAAGATTTCTAAGGTTGAGAGAAAAGGTAACGCCAAGACTCACTTTGGCATAGTACCTTCCCTAGAAAACAGAATGCAAAGATTACTTTGGACTCTAAGGGATTTGTTTACTGAGAGAAAACTGAACTTTTGCTCCTCTCCCCTTTTTTGTTTTAGAGGAGAGGAAGAAGAGCCAGATAAAAATGAGTGAATCTTCTCCAGTTTTATTTTCTGGGGACAGGACAAGGATAAGCATAGCATGTGTGAATATTGTATGTTTACTTAAACTCTGCCCACCTGTGTGTCTTTGTGTGTGGGGGTGGGGTGGATGTGGATGTGTGTGTGTGTGTGTGTGTGTGTGTGTGTGTGTGTGTGTGTGTGAGAGAGAGAGAGAGAGAGAGAGCTGTCAAGGAAGATTTAATATATTCTTGTATTGTTATTGTTATTTTGCACTTCTGCTTCTCTGTAGGATAGAATATCAATGAGGCTCTATAGCCCTATCATAATTTACTAAACTCTTTAGGAAAAAAATAAAATAAAATAAATCCTACTGCCTATTGTGTAATGAGGCCTGCAGTGCCACCTTGTGGCACATAAATGCCTGTGATTTCTCATTTCAGGCCAGATTAGAAAAGCCTTCAGATGCTTTTATTTATAATTTGACTCAGAGTGTTATACAGGTCAGGTCCTTATATATACAACCCACCACCAAATGGTTAGTTTCTATCTTTGGAGATCCATTTGGAAGAAATCCAATGGAGGTCAAATGAGGAGAAATTATTTTTTTAATTTTTAAGTGCATATTTACTAATTAAATGGGATGGAATATGGACATAATATAGTAGAAGCTCAATCACCCTACTATGTATGAGTTCTATACCAAACTTCATTAAATAAAGGGTCTTCCATTAACTGTCCTAATAATTTTTCATTATGCAGTAGATGGTGGGAGAGATATAGAGTACTCATAATGTGATATTGATCTAAATTTTCTTGAAGCAGTTTGTATAAAATTATATAACCTTTTTTACATAATTTTATATGTAAATAAAAATTTTTTAAAAAAATAAAACACTTAAAAACAGTACTTTTGCCTTTTATTTCATGTGGTACCAGGGGTCAGATCAAAGGATTTATAGATTAACAAGTTGCTACATCTGGAAGAAATCTTAAAGAAATGTACAAATTTTGAAATTCTAGCCTACTAAGGGTTAAGAACATACACAGAATATTATCCAGACCTCTATTTCAGATGACAGCACCCTGCAACATTTTATGTGAAGGTACAATTGTCCTGGGAGTCTGCTTCAACAAAGCAGAGATGGATACATCCCTGAAACATGCTGTCCCTAACCAAAATGTTTTACTTTTCATCCTCCAAAATATGCCATGGACAGTCTTACCTCCTATCTTGGAATTTCATCCCTCTTCCCTACATATTCTTTAAGATCCAAATCAAGTTCACGAATCATTTCTATCTATCCTTCAAACTTAGTTAC
Source organism: Sminthopsis crassicaudata (assembly GCF_048593235.1). NCBI lineage: Eukaryota > Metazoa > Chordata > Mammalia > Dasyuromorphia > Dasyuridae > Sminthopsis > Sminthopsis crassicaudata. The sequence continues at coordinate 295,022,783 of NC_133620.1, forward strand.
CTTTCTAGAATTCATTGTCCTTTGGGGCTTCATCATATCTCATATACTTCTAGTAGTCTTTAGCTCTTGCATTGCTACTTAATTTTTAATGTATTTATGTTTTGTCCCCAACTAGAACATAAACTTTGAGGGAATGGACTCTGTGATACTGTGATGCCTTTCTTTGTAACTCGCCCAAACTTTACAAATTTTCCTTTAAAAATTCTTGTTCTTCAGTAAACTAACAACTCTGGTCTGGCCAAAAGTCAGGCTCTCTTCAACAGTAACTCATATTTGTGCTTCCATAATTATTTTTTAGTTGAAAGAATCCCCCAATCTCAAAAATGTACTTTTTAATATGCTAATAACAAAGGCCAATCATTTAAAAATGAAATTACCTACAGGATCAAATATCAAGTCCTTTTTGGCATTTAAATCTCTTCACAGCCTAACTCTTTTCTACCCTATACTCTATTCCCACTCCATGAACATCCAGTCATATTGACCTACTTGCTCATATAGAAAACTTCATTATACAATCTTTCTGCCTTTTTGATGACTATTACTTTATCACTACTCTTAACTCCACCTCTTAAAATCCTTTCCTTCCTTCAAGACTTAGTTCATATTCCAACTTTTACAGAAGGTCTTGTCCTACTAACAAGGCCCTGGATGGCTGGATACAGTTGGCAGAGAAAGACTGAACCCTGAAACAAACAGGGAAGGGCACTGAAAGGGGCAGTTTTACCCTATAGCCTCACCCTGCTGTATCCAGCCAAGAAATCCAATTCATATTGAACATCTGAGGCCCAACTTCTGTGGAGGTTAAGGTGAACAGCCCAGCTATGTCCTATCAGAAACCCCAGGATATGTCCCTGAAGTTAAATTCCCCCTATAAAATCAATCCAAGACTCATGCCATTAACCTCAGGGACATGACTAGGATTTCTTGGCTGGACACAGTAGCTTCAATTAGTTCTTTAGCAAAGCAATTTAATGAGAAGACATAGCAAGCACAATTGGTACAAAAGATTCCTCCCAAACAGGAAAACCACTTTTCTCTTGCCCATACAAAGTCCCTGGAAAGAACAGGCCCAAACTTAAAGTATAATGGTAGTAAGACATGTGTAGACAGCATGTGTGGCCAACTGGATTTTTCAGCTCTTCCTGGTTCTGGAATTTCTTTTCTTCTTTTGAGTAGTCTTCATGAAGTTCCCTTAGATATAATAATCAGCTAACATTTATATAGCGTCTACTACACGGCAGGGATTATGCTAAAGGCTTTACAATTTTCTCATTTGATCCTCATGTAAGAGACAAGTATCTTACCAAGAACTTCACTGACTCACTGATGAATGCTGGAAAGATTTTATTTTATATTCTTTTAAGAACAAGTACACATTTTTTGAAAGTGAAAAGTCAAGTCTTTTATTTCTTATCCTGAAGCAAGTTCCTCCCCTGATTCCCCATTAATTGGGTGTTACAAAAGATACAATGTGAATCTCCATTTCTCATTTCATCATATTGATATCTATTCTAAATTTCCCAGCTTCTGCTCCATGTCAAAGAATCCTAGAATATGACTTTTTGGCTAGAGAAGAGGGATTAGTTAAGGCAGCATGATCCTAGGATCCAGGCTTCTATCCAAAAAAAAGGGAAAATTTCTTGGCTAGTTCTGGCTTGGTGTGTTTCTTCATGAGTTTCTCAAGTACAAGAATTTGTAGAACCAGTCTTCTACTGTGAGGAAGATTCTGTAAACAGTACACATCTTGATGATTGAGAAGTTCCTATATATGGTTTCCAATGCTGTGAGAAACAACAAGAGACATTCATGATGTAGAGAAAATGAGACCTGGACTTTGCAATCCATGAAGCATTGTAAATTAGTAAGATGGTTATGTTTTTTTATGTGAATGAAGGTTATATGCCTAACAGTTCCAAGTGTGTTTCCCTTCTGGGTGTGCCTTATACTAATACCATAAAGCTAAATGAGTCTCTATTCATTAAAAAAGACTAATCTTAATCCCCAGTCACAGGTTGACACATATACTCTTTAGGATTCTGATGAAAAGAACACACTAAAAAGAGAGGATAAGTATATTCATTGTTTACATGTTTTCCACTTTCTGTAAAATGGAATAAAGGCAGTCTGGTACCCAATAAATTCATTATTTTCTTGAGTGATTCTGTGTTGCAGACTGATGTAGAAACCTAGACATATGCTACAGGTGCAAACTTGCCAGTGCAAACTGCCATGATGTAGGAGCCAAAGAAATAGTGAATAATTTGGGAGTTTATGTAAATTCAAGATGTAACTGGTCATAAGATATAATAACCCGCAGCCCAGAATCTCTGTGTTCTTAGTTTATATGGACTGAGTTCTTCCATTCCAGCTTAACTAGATAAAGGTTGCTTGTTGTGGACTAGTGTTTAATACTGTTGAATGGGTAGGTTGGAACCCAGCTTATAAATACATATCTCACTGGGTGATCTCACCAGCTTCTTTGGATTCAATTATCATCATTATCCATGTAATCCAGATATATATATATATATATATATATATATATATATATATATATATATATATCCAGTCCTAATTCTACTCCTGAGCAATAAACATGCATCATGAACTGGATGTTCCATCTGCATCTTAAGCTCATTACATGGAAAACTGGAATTATCTTTTTCCCTAAATATGCCTACATTGGGACCAATATCTTGGGATCAATATCCTAACCTCCCTAGTCCTCATGCAAATTAAACTAGTTTTTCCTTAAAAGATAGTGAAACTGTCCTTAAGATTTGACCAGCTCAGGGGACTAAAGGCAAAAGCATGAGCAACATAAGCTTCTCTTAATCACCTTGTCTGGTAGACCAAGACTCAGGGGCAGAGGAACTTTGCTCAATTAAATCATTTCACAGTGAATTTGTTGCATATCCTTGTTGAATAAGTTTCCCTCATTATGATATGGTCAACTCTCTTTGTTGACTGTTGTATACCTTTTAAAGTGTCTCCTTAAATTCTATTATTGAATTTAAACAACCCAGGGGACTGACCTGAGTCAAGTCCGTCTCAGAATACCTCCTTCCTTCCAAATTTCTCTATTACTGTCAAGATACACCATCCTTCATGTAACTCAGGCTCATGTAATGCCGGAGAAACTGAGGCAGGATAGAGATTAGAGAGATATAATAATTTATTGGAGAATTTGATTAAGTGACTGGATCGGACTCTCATCTCCAAGTATCCAGTATCGAATGTGGGGTCCCAGAGATGCTTTATAGGGTTTAGTGATTGGGAAGAACAATGACAGGATGGGGGAGGCAGAGTGAGCACCAGACATTCAGATAAGATGGGAAGGTCTGGAGCCTAGATAGAAGGTCTTTCTCCTTATCTTGATTAAACATTCACAGTTTTTAACCTTAGAGTAGCTAGTCCTAAATTAGGAGTGGGGATGTTGCAACCAGGCAGAACAATTCAGGGAAACTGAGGTAGAACAGTCAAAGGAAATTGTGGTATAGCACTCACAACTACCGAGTTGTCCTTATCTCCTTACTCTCACTCAACTCACAAGTCCAATCTACCACTTAGTTCTGAACATGACACTCCCTTCCCTATTCAATGAATTCCAGTGACTCTCTTATTTCCTTCCAGATCAAATATTAACTCCTCTATTTAGCTATAAAAAATTTTGATAACTTGGTGTTAGCATTTCCTCCCAGTCTTATACTTTCTTCTTGCCACACAATCTATAATTCTAACTATAATCTAACTTGTACCTGGCCTGGCACAAGACCCATTGAGTGCTTCATTCTGCCCATGTCTCAGATGCTCTGTTCTCTTAGTTTCCCTTCAAGATTCAGCTTAAATTTTCTTCAGGAGACCTTTAGCAGTTCGTTACATTGCTGTGGTGTTCTCCCGTCTTTTATTATTTTCCATTTACTGGTACATATCTTGTATGTATCAATAGCAACAACAATGTATCTAGTTTACATGTTGTCTTCACCTGGTAAACTCTAAGGGTAGAAATTGTTTTTGTCTTTATATTTCCTGTTTTAGCACATTTTAAGTATTTAATGAATGTTTGGTAACTGATTGGCTATCAATAAGTTACCAAACTATTGTTAACAAATCAACTGTAAAACTGTGGCCACATTCAATGATCCCTTGAAGTGAGAACAAATTCATTGGTTGAATTAAAAGGGAAACTTGGGTTTAAATGGCTCAAAATTGGCCATATCCTAGGAGCCTTTAAATAAGTGATCCCTGATGTTCTTCAGCTTGAAAGTTCAAGAAACCAGTCCAGGAACAACTTCATGGAATGCGAGTTCTCTGCCTACCCTAAAGCAAAGCAAAATGATATTCCTCTCTTTTCTCCATTTGTCATGAAAGCTACCTATGGAGCTACTCATCCCCTTCCAGAGATTTCAGAATTCATCAGTTCAAGAGAATCTGAGTCACAATTAAGGGAGCATGGACACAATCTTCAGACAGATTAAAAGCAGAGAAAGTCAGCAAGGAAAAAGTTTCAAGGAGCAGGACCTTTGACAGCCAAGAAAGGAATAGTCTATTGCTTCAAGAGAACTAGTTCTAGCAGTCAACAATTGACCTAAAGAACCACAGGGAAGGGCAGATTTATCTGAGTGACCCACCCAGTAAGGTGGGAAATAAGGCATCTAAAAAGTAACTCCAAAACAATATTAAAGTCCTGAACTATCAGAGGATGCCTTTAGTTATATGTGTTCCTGAAGCATCCTACCATTGTATTCTGTTTGCACCCATTCTTCCTATCGAGGCAAGTTTATAAGGAGAATTTTTTTGTTACTATTCTTACTATGACTTTGTTTTGAACTAATTGTGTTTACTGGTTAATTGCTAATGGAAAGTCCATTTCTAGAGTTTTATGAGTATAGTGTTAGGAGTCTTAGATCCACAGACCTGTCAAACAATAACCACTCCTCCAGAGATACCTCCTGAGTGTCAGTAAATGCCAAGTTGATAGAAGTAGTGATGAGAGTTAGGTAAGGGGTACCTAGATGAAATTAGGGTTAATTGAGGTCTAGTGGTAGGTTTGGGCTACAGGGAGTTAAATAGAGCTCTCCTGCAACCCCTTTGGATTCGGCACAAGGATACAGAGTTAAATGAGGTCTAGTAGTGGTGCAGAATCCCCTGTAAAGGAATTTACAGACTCAAAAACCTAGATTAATAAAAGAGGTTTATTTGGGGTTTGGAAGTAAGGGTAAAGGTAGAAAGACACCAGGGCCAGAGCTGGCACCAGGCAGACAGGAACCCAAACATGGTGAGCGTAAGGATACCATGTTTGGGGCTCCTGCAAAGAGTGGACTCCAGGGTTCTCCTTGTTATAATGGGGTTGTGGGGGTTGGGGAAACCCGAGCAGATCATTAGAGTGGGGACTGGGAATGCCCAGATATCATTGGAATTTCAAAGGGTGCTTTTGACCAGGATTTGTGACAAAGGTCCTAGCTTCTTCAGCCATGGGGGTTGGGAATCAGAAAGGAATCTTAAAGGGACCTCAACCCACATCAGTAGCACAGAAAGAAGACTTCCTATATATCCTATGCATCTGTAGGAACCCACAAGAAAAAATTTTTATATGTGAAGAGTAAAGGAGATATCTTTCAAGATATCTCCTTGAAGATTTTGGGGAAGAGATTTTGGCCAAACATAATGAGTTTAAAAAATTAACAGCAAATAAAATATGCAATTTTGGTTGTGAAGAGACCCTGAACATTGTTTTAGATCAAAAGAAACTAAAGAATTGATCCCTGAGGCAAGCAGGCAGAGATTCTGATAGAGATCAGTTTAGCTCCATGGTGTCATTCTTTGGAGAGGTGCTCCAATCAAATCCAGGTTATGTCAAACTCCTGAATCCCCTGCTCTGTAGAGGTCTCCTTGTGGTCTCATAACCATGCTCTGTCAGAAATCCCAGTCATATTCCTGAGGTTAAATTTTCTCGATAAAACCAACTTGTAGGCCATCCCATGACGTTCCTTTGGGTCAACCCACCTTGGCACTCTGCCTTGTGATGTCTTTCACCTTAACCCTCCCCTGCCTCCATGCTATGTAGTATCTCCCCTAACTTCACTATGCTTCCCAACCTCACTTTCTCCTTACAGCTAACTTTTTTAAAGTGCTAAGCCCCTTTCAGGATTTAGTATGCCAGCTAAGGGCATGCCCCAACCTCATGCCCTCAGTATTTTTCTCCTGGGTAATTCTGAGTTCCAGTAAGGAATTTGTCTTTCATATGCTTTCCCACTTTATTTCATATTTACCATTCCCAGTGTCTATGGTATCCCTTCATCTTGTCTGTAACCAATTCCCCTAAATAAATCTACCTTTTGCCAAAGAGAATGGCCATTGTGAATTCTTCATATCGCAGAGATTCCAAACATGCCAGCTATGCCATTCTAGGCTATGCCAAGGAAACCTCTGCCCACTGGAATAATATTATTTTCCATTGCCACCTTCTCTTTACCCTCAGGAGCCTAATGAGACTTTATGCCTCTCTGTCAGGATTTCTAACCTTACTTCCCAATTCCTATAATAAACTTCTTTTATCAATCTAGGTTTTGGGGCCTGTAAATTTCTTTACAAAGAACCTCTGCACCACCAGAAGAGGGTTCCCTAAAACTCCCTATCCTTGCACTGAATCCCAAGGGGTTCAGGGGAGTCAAACCTCTCCATTTGGTTCCCTGAACCCTGAACCTGCCACTAGACCTTATCATTTAACTCCCTGACCACCAGAAACCCTAATCTCATTTTGGTTCCCTAAATCTAGACCTTATCAATATGATCAAACCCCAACTTTTGGTACCTGCCATCATTTGGTGACAAATCCCACATTATAGATCAATTGCACAAAACTGAAAAGTTTTGACACTAAATCAATGAAGTTAAAATTAGAAGGAAAAGTGTTAACTTTGTACCAGAACTTCTTCAATATGGATCTGATATCTAAGCTATATAGGAAATTAATTCAATGCACATACTTAACATGTACTGGATTACCATCTAGGAGAGGGGGTAGGGGAAAGGAAGAGAGAAAAAAAAAAATTGGAACACAAGATTTTACAAGAGTACATGTTGAAAACTATGCCTTGTTTTAACAATAAAAAGTTTTATTAAAAAAATTAAAATTTTTAAAAGTTATCAATGGGGCAGCTAGGTGGCATAGCCCTGAATTCAGGAGGTCCTTAGTTCAAATGTGACCTCAGACACTTTACACTTCCTAGCTGTGTGACCCTGAGCAAGTTATTTAACCCCAATTGCCTCAGGGGGAAAAAAAAGAATAATTAACTCAAATATCTAAGAATGAGAGCCATTACTCAATCAGCAAATAGTTAAAGGTTATAAACTAGGCAGTTCTCAAAAGAACTGTAGCAACAACCATGTGGGGAAAAAAATGCTCCAAATCTCTTATAAAATGAAAATACAAATTAAAATAACTCTGCAGTTCCATCTCACATCTATCAGATTATCAAAGAAAACAAAAAGAGGCAAATGACAATTGCTAAAAGAAATGTGGAATGAACTATTGGGGAGCTATGAAGTAGTCATGATATTCTAGTAATGTACACTCTGCCCCCAAAATTACTACATTTGTAATGCAACTTACAAACAACTTTGCCCCAAGGAAACCACCACTAGGCATATGCCCCAAAGAGATCAAACAAAGAGGAAAAGGATCCATATATACATAAATTTACATAGCTATACAGTTGTAGCGAAGAAATGGAAATTAAAGGTATATTCATTAATTGGAAAATAGTTGACTTGTGAAAGATAAATATAATGAAATATTATTGTTCTATGAGAAATTAATAGATCAATTAAAAAAAAATCTGAGATAATTTGCATGAACTAATGGAGAAAAATTTATACAGTAATTACAACCAGGGTAGTGCCATCTTTAACTAAGCCAACTGGCTCCTCATTATTAAATTATCTGGGTAAGCATTTACACCTCAGAGTTATTATTGTATTAATAGTGAAGGTTTAAGATAGTGATGGAGAAAATGTTAGTAATTCAAATTAAACTTAAAAGTGTGTCATGCACATTTTTTTGAGAACAAGTTATTAAACATTTACCAGAATATTCTTGATTATAATTTTATAAGACTTAAGGACTCTGATCCATTAATGCAATGCTCAAGATACAGAATGAAACATATTTTCAGACATGGCCAATGTGCAGCTATACTATGCTTGATTGATGAACTGGGATTAGGAAATGGAACAGCAATAGCCTGGACAAACAGTACTATCAGTGGAAAAAAAATGTTAGGGATACAGAGCTTGCCACCCTTCTAGATAGGCCAAAGGAAAGCCCTTTCTGGAAGGAACTTTGTGGCTTCTGAAACATGGGGTTGATAATTAAGAAATCTTCCTGGCTTCAAATCTGGCCTCAGACACTTACTGGTTGTATAAGTCTGGACAAAGTGCCTCAGTTTCTTCACCTGTAAAATGAGTGAGAAAAGAAAATGGCAAACCATTCTACTATCTTTGCCAAGAAAGCCCCAAACAGGGTCACAGAATCAGGACTGAAACTACTGAACAAGGGGCAAGAAAAATTAAGGATTACATTGAGGTTTTGAGCTTAGACAATAGGAAAAAATGTTGGTGTAAAAAATTTTTAAAGGAATAGTTTTTTTTTGGGAAAAGATAAAATATTTTAGTCAGAAGACTTAAATTTAAATAGTGCCTCTGATGTTTACTCCCTGGGTGATCTTGGGCAAATGACAACTTTTTTGTACCTCATTATCTCATCTAAAAAATGAAGTAGTTAGATCTGATGGCTTCTGAGTTGCTTTCCAGGTCTAAATCTACAATCTTTTGGCCTATGTTCCATTTCCATAGGAATACTTGTTATTTGTGTGACCTTGGAAAGGTCATTTAGCTAGCTTCTCTAACCCTTACATTCATTAACTTCAAATTAATATGACTGATCACTGAATTCCCTTCCTGACCTGTAATAGTCTCTCTAAAATGTAATATTCTCTGTTGGGTTTTTTTCTTGGGGTCTCTGAAGATAGCCTTTGTTTCAGTTCAGTAATCACCCCAAATGCAGCCAGGTGTTAAAGTACAAATCCTTTATTGTCTTCTTCAAAGTCTTATCTCCTTCACTTGGGGCTCGGCTACTTTTCTGGAGGCCTTCCGAATCTTGGTTTCAGTGTGGAGAAGCAAAGGAGGGCAGCCTGCCACCACTTCTCTGATCTTCCCTCTTTCTCCTGCTGGCTGAGCTTGTCCGAGCTTATATGGTTTCTTATCAAAGATGTGAATCTTATAGAACTATAATAAGTACTAAGTACATGTACTGAACTAGTGAACCATTAAGCACCATGCTAAATAACCATTGTCTCCATCAATTCCACTGATTTAGCACCTTGTTTCAAATTCTGGCCCATAACACTGATCTAAATCTATAAAGCTATGTAATTAATTTTTTTGTTGAAATAGAACAAAAAAATGATCAAATCATAGCTTATTCTGATAGTAAGGAATTGTTAAGAAAGATCAAGAAAATTGTGACTTTTGGAAAACTTTCAGATAGAATAAGAAGTCAATATTGATTAAATCATTCAACCTGTTTTTAATAAGCACTTTATACCATGTTAGGTGTTTCATATCACCTGATATCCTCAATATTGACTTTTCTAATGCTTGCCCATCTGTTGGTGAAGTTTTAGAGTTGTTTTGATTTGCATATGTCTTACTTTTTTTTTAATTGTAGTAAATTTATTTTTGACACACATTGCTTTATGAATCATGTTGGGAGAGAAAAATCAGAGCAAAAAGGAAAAAACATGGTAGAGATAAAATAAAACAAAAACAGAAAAAAGAAGTGAACATAGCATGTGTTGATTTACATTTAATCTCCTTAGTTCTTTTTCTGGTTGCAGATGGCATTATCTGTCCAAAGTTTATTGGGATTGTTTTGGATCACTGAACCAAGTCTTTCATAGCTGATCATCACACATTTTTGCTGTTATTATGTATAATGTACTCCTGGTTCTGCTTGTTTCGCTCAGAATCAGTTCACATAAATCTTTCCAGGCCTTTTTAAAATCAGCTTGTTTGTCATTTTTTATAGAGCAATAATATTCCATTGCCTTCAGGTACCATAACTTGTTCAGCTATTCCCCAACTGATAAGCATCCACTGCTTTTCCAATTTTTTGCTACTATAAAGAGAGCTGCTACATTTTTGCACATGTAGGTCCTTCTCCCTTCTTTATGATTTCCTTGGAATACAGATCAGTAATAGCACTACTGGGTCAAAGGGTATACACTGTTTTAAAGCCCTTTGGGCATAGTTCCAGATTGTTCTCCAGAATGGTTGGATCATTTCACAATTCCAACAACAATGTTCTAGTTTTCTCACTTCCCTCCAACATTTATCATTATTTTTTCCTGTCATTTTAGCCAATCTGAGAGGTGTGAGGTGGTAACTCAGAGTTGTTGAGCTTTTTCGTTTGTTTTGCTGAGGCAATTAGGGTTAAGTGACTTGCCCAGGGTCATGCAGCTGGGAAGTGTTAAGTGTCTGAGACCAGATCTGAACTCAGGGTTAGTGCTCTATCCACTGTGCTATCATCCTTTATGTGCAAATCATATATCCATTTTGACCTTGTTTTGGTATGGGATAGGAGATGTAAGTCTATGCCAAGTTTCTGACATATTATTTTCCAATTTTCCCAAACAATTTTTGTCAAATAGTGAGTTCTTATTCCAGAAGCTGAAGTTTGGACATTTACCAAACACTAGATTACTATAGGCCTTGTTATTGTGTTGTAGGTACCTATCTGATCTATTCCATTTTTCATTAATTTCCTTGATGATCTTGACTTTTTGTTCTTCCAGATGAATTTTATTTTTTCTAATTCTATAATTTTTTGTCAATTTGATTAATATGGCACTGAACAAGACCACCACTTTAGACAGAATTGTCATTTTTATTATATTAATTTGTTCTGCCCATCAACAATTGATATTTTTCCAGTTGTTTAGATCTGATTTTGTGTGAGAAGTGTTTTGTAATTTTGGTTTTGTCTTAGCAGATAGACCCAAATATTTTATTTTGTCTACAGTTATTTTAATGGAATTTCCCTATCTTTTGCTGATGGGCTTTGTCCGTATAATATATAGAAATGCTGATGATTTGTGAAGGTTTATTTTATATCCTGCAAACTTTGCTAAAGTTGTGAATTGTTTCAAGTAAGTTTTTGTATGATTTTCTAAGTATAGATCATATCACCTGCAAAGAGTGATGGTTTTATTTTGTCAATGCCTATTTTAATTCCTTTAATTTCTTTTTCTTTTCTTGTTAAAGCCAACATTTCCAGTACAATATTGAATAGCAGTGGTGAATAATTAAGAATTCAGAACACTTTGATTTGATTTTTCTTGTTCAAAATAATTGTATAAATATGTATGTATATATTGAATTTAACAAAAAAAATTCAGGAGACTTTTTTTTTGCTTGACTAAATATATATAAATTTGGAGGAGGAGGAGGAGATGAGAATAGAAGGCATGTTTTTGCTAACAGAAAAAATATTTTTAAGTGAAAAAAAAATTTACTCTCTGATCAATGAAATGTCCAATTAAGACTCCAGAAGAATGATGATTAATCATTCTTTCCTGCTTTTGGCAAACATGGTATGTTAGGTTCTTACTAAGTGCTAATGAGATAATGAGATATTAGGTTTTTACTAAGTGCTAAGTCAATACTTAACAATTTTCTAGTTCTGGGCCTTTCCTGGGAGTTTGACTTGTGAATTCCTGGGGAAGAGCTTGCATGCTTAAGAGGAGCAAGTTCATTGGTTGAAGTAATTTTTCCCAGAAGCCCTTGCATTATTCCACGCCCATTCTCTGGGAGGATAAAAGAGGACAGCTCTGGAGGAAAAGGGAGTCTCTGCTCTAGACCAGACTTGAGGCAGCTCTCTGCAGGATGGAAAATCACTTCTCTGGACCAGAGTGGACGGCAACTGTCTGGAGACAACAGGAAGAAGAATCTGTCCGAGAGATTTGAGTTGACACAGCAGATCTCCTCCCAGAGAGCGATTGGCAGCTTCTAGAGACAACAGCACGTTACAAATTGGTGTCCACAACGTGGGGCAAGGACTTTTGCTTATCCTGACAAGGACTTATTCTGAGCCCTTCAGAGGAGCTAGACTGGACCATCGCAATGGTGGACTGAAATACAGAGCATCTCATATATTTCAGATACAGGCATTATGTAGATCTATATGATACTTGTTACAAGGAGGAATTTTTTTAGATACAGAAGAGAGAGAAAAGTAGGAAATAAGAAATGATATTTTTTTTCTTTTTTTTCCCCTGAGGCAATTGGGGTTAAATGACTTGCCCAGAGTCACAGAGCTAGGAAGTATTAAGTGTGTGAGATCACATTTGAACTCAGATCCTCCTGACTTCAGGACTGATGCTCTATCCACTAGGACACCTAGCTGCCCCAGTCATTTTTTAAATGGAAGGAAAAAGAATAAATAATCTAAAAGAAAAAGGAGACATGCTATACATTTTTGAAACTACAGTATTACATTTGAAATACACAAATGAAAAGTTAACTATACTTAGTGGAGATTTATGGTTTCATATGTAGTGCTCTTATTTTTTTAGTACTTGGAAATGTATTAATTGACATCAGTCAAGTTCATAATAATAAAAAGCAGATGTTTTAAAATATTAAAGCAAACTAAAGTCTTTAGTATTTTGAGGAGGGAGCATTTTAGGCTGTTTTTGAATATGTGAGAGAGGGAGACAGAGCTAAGGAAGTGAAAGTTTCCAATGTATTTCATATATGTCTGATGGATGCTGACATATTCCACAAAAAATCTATAACAAGTCATACCTCTGGCCACTGTCCAGATATTACATTGAATAAAGATCTTCAAGGCTTTTTCATATGCCAACCGTGCAGCAGCCTAGCCTATGAGGAGGCCAGGATCCCCATTTCATAGGATATTCCCTATTACTGGATTAATGGATAAATCCACTTACATATGTCTTTCTTAGATCAGATGGAACCCCATTGGTAAATGAGGGGAAATGGCATTTCTTAGATGAGGATCCATTTAGCTAGCAGAAAAAGCAGAGTTCCAGAGACTAGACTGGCAGCCTGAGTCTCTGACAAAGTCACCATTTGTTTATAAAGAATACAAACAATGAAAGCACAGTTTTGAAATATCATTTAATGACAGAGGTATCTGTAAACTACCAATCTTATTAGAGGGATCATCTGGTATAACCCAAATCAAGAAATACAACTTTGGACAAAAGGTCCAAATATGACTGTCATCTATTCAGTAGCAACCAGGTCCCAGTAACAGGTGAGCCACTGCTTTTTACAAGCAGTACGATGAGTAGAAATTTTTCAAAGAAATTGAAGTTCCAAAAGCTTAACATTCATTTATTCTGACCATCTTTTGGTATCTCTATAGAGTTCTATTGCATCTGTTCATGATGGACATATAAAAAGAGAGAGACTGCTAGATACCTGCTTTATTTCTTCCAGGGATGGATCCTATTCTAAACCTCCTTGAAAAAGCTGATTCCCAAATTGATAAATGGTCAAAGGATATGAATAGACAATTTTCAAATGAAGAAATTAAAGCCATTTCTAGCTATATAATAAAATGCTCTAAATCACTACTAATTAGAGAAATGCAAATTAATACAGCTCTGAGGTACCACTTCACTCCTTTCAGATTGGCTAAGATGACAAAAAAAGATGATACATGTTGGAGGGGGATATGGGAAAACTGGGACACTAATTCATTGTTGGTAGAATTGTGAAATGATCCAAACATTATGGAGAACAATTTGCCCAACACCATGCCCAAAGAATTGTGCACAACCTTTGATCCAACCCAGTCTCTACTAGTCTATAATCCTAAAGAGATCATAAAAGAAGAAAAAAAAAAAAAACCCACATGTGCGAAAATATTTGTAGCAGCTCTTTTTATAGTGATAAGGAACTAGAAATTGAGTGGATGCCTACCATTTGGGGATGGCTGATTGAAATTCTATAAGAAATGATGAGCAGGCTGATTTCAGAAAAGCCTGGAAAATCTTACATGAACTGCTGCTAAGTGAAGTGAGCAGAACCAAGAGAACATTGTATACAGTAACAACAAGATTATGTGAAAGACTTGCCTCTTTTTCAACAATGAGGTGATACAAGGAAATTCAAATAGACTTGGGATGAAAAGTGCTATCCACATCCAGAGAGAGAACTATGGAGATTGAATGTGGATCAAAGCATAGTATTTTCACCTTTGTTATTGTTATTTGTTTGGGTAGTTTTTTCCCCTTCTAGTATGATTTCTCTTGTGCAGCATGATGAATATGGAAATATGTTTAGAAGAATTGTATATGGTTTTTTAAAATTTCTTTTTTATTATAGCTTTTTATTTACAAAATATATGCGTGGGTAATTTTTCAGCATTGACAATTGCAAAACTTTTTGTTCCAACTTTTCCCCTCCTTCCTCCCTTCTTCCTCCAGATGGCAGGTTGACCAATACATGTTAAATATGTTAAAGTATAAGTTAAATACAATATATGTATACATGTGCAAACAGTTATTTTGCTGTACAAAAAGAATCAGACTTTGAAATAGTGTACAATTAGCCTGTGAAGGAAATAAAAAATGTAGGTGGACAAAAATAGAGGGATTGGGAATTCTATGTAATGGTTCACAGTCATCTCCCAGAGTTCTTTCGCTGGGTATAGCTGGTTCAGTTCATTATTGCTCTACTGGAATTGATTTGGTTCATCTCATTGCTGAAGAGGGCCACATCCATCAGAATTGATCATCATATAGTATTGTTGTTGAAGTATATAATGATCTCCTGGTCCTGCTCATTTCACTCAGCATCAGTTCATGTAAGTTTCTCCAGGCCTTTCTGAAATCATCCCGTTGGTCATTTCTTACAGAACAATGATATTCCATAATATTCATATACCACAATTTATTCAGCCATTCTCCAATTGATGGGCATCCACTCAGTTTCCAGTTTCTGGCCACTACAAAGAGGGCTGCTACAAACATTCTTGCACACACAGGCCCCTTTCCCTTCTTTAAAATCTCTTTGGGATATAAGCCCAGTAGTAACACTTCTAGATTAAAGGGTATGCATAGTTTGATAACTTTTTGAGCACAGTTCCAAATCATGTTTAACCTATATCAGATTGCTTGCTGTCTTAAGGAAGGGGGAAGGGAGAGAGAGGGAGAAGTTTTGAAATACAAGGCCTGGCAAAAGTGAATGCTAAAAACTATCTTTGCATGTATTTGAAAAAAATAAAATATTATTAAGAAAGCAAAAAAGAAAAAGAAAAAAGCAGATGTTTCAGTAAATGGGAGTCAATAAGAGGGAAATGTGGGTTCTCCAAAACCTCAAAAGTCCAACAAGTCTCTGAATTTCGTTAATAGACTATAGGAAAAATGGGTCAGTAGCTTATTCCTAACTATACCCCAAATCTTCTGGCTTTTGCCCAAGTAGTTATTTTCCCCCAAACTTCACTAACCAGTCTAGGTCCCAAACTTGACTGACCAATTTAAATCTGATGTTACCATTGCCTCATCCAGACTGTTCAGCATGGTGTCAGTGTTTTCCAGAGGGATGTTTCTTTCAGATCTTTGCCCACCAGATGTGGCAGTATGAGCGAAATGTTTAAGTAGCCCTGATGAAATATTGAAGGTAGAGTGGACTCCTTCCTAGATAAAAAATAAACTGCTCTTCAATAATTAGGAATTATTTTGCCCAATTTTATGCCAATAAATTTGATAATCTAAGTGAAATGGGAGAATACTCACAAAAATGTAGGTTGCCCAGATTAACAGAGAAGAAAATAAATTGATTAAATAGTCCCATTTTAGAAAAAGAAACAGAACATGCTATTAATCAACTCCCTAAGAAAAAATCCCCAGGACCAGATGGATTTACATGTAAATTCTATCAAACATTTAAAGAACAATTAACTCCAATACTATACAAACTATTTGAAAAAATAGGGAATCAAGGACTCCTACCAAATTCCTTTTATGACACAGAACATGGTACTGATACCTAAACCAGGTAGAATGAAAACAGAGAAAGAAAATTGTACACCAATCTCCCTAATGAATATTGCTGCAAAAATCTTAAATAAAATATTACCAAAGAGATTACAGAAAATTATCTCTCTGATAATACACCATGACCAAGTAGGATTTATACCAGAAATGCAGAATTGGTTCAATATTAGGAAAACTATTTGCATAATTGACTGTATCAATAACCAAAATAACAAAAACCACATGATTATATCAATAGATGCAGAAAAAGCATTTGATAAAATCCAACACCCATTCCTATTAAAAACACTACAGAGTATAAGAATAAATGGACTCTTCCTTAAAATAGTCAGTAGTATCTATTTAAAACCAACAGTAAGCATTATATGTAATGGGGATAAACCAGAACTATTCCCAATAAGATCAGGAGTGAAACAAGGTTGCCCACTATCACTATTACTATTCAATATTGTATTAAAAATGCTAGATTTTGCAATAAGAGATGAAAAAGAGATTAAAGGAATTAGAGTAGGTAATAGAGAAACCAAATTATCACTCTTTGCAGATGATATGATGGTATACTTAGAGAACCCCAGAAATTTTACTAAAAAACTATTAGAAATAATCCACAACTTTAACAAATTTGCAGGACACAAAATAAATGTACATAAATCATCAACATTTTTATATATCACTAACAAAATCCAACATCAAGAGATACAAAGAGAAATTCTATTATGGGCCAGAAATCTGAATTTGAAACAAGGATTCTTACAAGATGAATCCCTTCCTCTATTCCGTACATTATTAATCACAAAATACATAATTTTGATTATATTAAGTTTAAAAGGTTTTGTATAAACAAGACTAATGCAGACAAGATTAAAAGGAAAGCAATAAGCTGGGAAAATATTTTTTACATTCAAAGGTTCTGATAAAGGCCTTATTTCCAAAACATAGACAACTGACTCAAATTTATAAGAAATCAAGCCATTCTCCAATTGATAAGTGTGAATTGATAAATATGAACAGAAAATTTTCAGATGAAATTGAAACTATTTCTAGTCATATGAAAGGGTGTTTTGAATCACTAATCAGAGAAATGCAAATTAAGACAACTCTGAGATACCACTACACATCTCTCAGATTGGCTAAGATGACAGGAAAAGAAAATAACCAGTGTTGGAAGGGATGTGGAAAAACTGGGACATTGATACATTGTTGGTGGAATTGTGAATGAATTGATACAATTGGCTTTAGGGAACTACATAAGTTTTAGAATAAGGAAAAAGAAGAAAGAGGAGGAGGGGGGTGGTACTGACAAAATAGTTGAAAAGTATGAAGAATTAGACAAGAAAGGAGTTAAGTACAATACTGATGAAATTAAATAGAGGGATTATACTGACAAAGTAGGTGAAAAACATGAATTAGACTAGAGAGGAGTTAAGTACAGTGCTGATTAAATTAAGGAGTGTGGTGCTTCACAGCAAGAGTCATTAGGGGGTTTCCCATCCCCTGACCCACCCTTCTCAATTAACCCTTCATGGATGGTGGGAGAAGAGGAAAGGGGAAGGGCAATGACACAATCAACACCACCCATGTCCACCCTTTATGACAATATTAGGAAAGGTACTAGTTATAGCTAAAAAAGAAGGACAGGATATATCTGATTTAAGAATAAAAACATACCTTGTGATCGAAGAATTTGATTCTTCAGGTCAAGCCAGGAGAAGATACACTCCTTTTGATCTAGAAATTATCAAAGATCTGGAAAAGGGTTGCACTCTTTATGGGGCTATATTGTCTTATGCTAAAATGATATTAGAGAATTTGGTTTTTGAAATTTTAACTCCTAGTGATTGAGGCTTGTTGTGGCTTTCAGAGTATAGTAAACTCTGTAGAATACAAGACCAACTAAATAGGCAAACTGGAGTTAATATACCAATCACTTTTGATCAACTAGCAGATATAGGTCATTATGCAGACACTTTGCTAAAGCAAAGATTAATTACCCTTTGAGATAACATACAAGCAAATTGCTGCTGCTGTTGCTATCAAAGCATTGGGCACCCTCCCAGGAAAACAAGGTAGAGGGGAAGATCTCACTAAAATAGAGCAAGGTCCAAATGAACCCTTTGCTGATTTTATGGGACACCTGCATACTGTCATACAAACTATTGATGAAAATGTAGCAACAGGAATAACGATAAAACAACTTGCTAGAGAAAATGCTAATGACGTTTGTAGAAGAATTATAATAGGCCTACACAAAGATGTTCCTTTAGAGGAGATCATAAGACATTGTGCCACAATAGGCACAAATGACTTTTATACCCAGGCTATGATGCAGAACATGGAAACACAGGGTCCCTTTTGGCAAGTGACAACTTTCAGACAGACTCGTCAATGCTTTCAATGTGGTAAAGTATGTCATCTGAAAGCTCAATGTTGGCATAGAGACAGAATGAGAAAACAGGGTGGGAGGACAAGACCCAAAACCTCATATCCAAAATGTAACAGAGGCTTCCATTGGGCATCAGAATGTAGATTGTCTCAGGGAAATGGAAAGTGGGGCCCGACTCCAGGGCCTCAGGCAAAAAACAGGTGAGGCATGATGGCAGCTGACGTTATACCCAGAGAGTCTTTAGAAGTTTACCTGATATGAAGTTTAGAAGCAACCTGATATGATCAATCAGCCAAAAAGCAACCTGATGGGGAAAAGGGATTAGAAATGGGGAGAACACAGGTTTTATAACCCAATAGAAGGGCAGTGTCCAGTGTGAGCAGTTCCAATATAATTTCCAGGTGATATAGAGAGATTCAGAAAGTGGTGAATGGAAGGGACTAGATAGGTTAACTGTTTGGGGAGAGGATTTGTTTGTATCTCTACAGATGGAGAAGGAATCAGATAGGTGCCAACTAGCCATATTCGCCTTATCCATCAGAGAGAGACAGAAAAAGAGAAAAAACCTTGAAACAAAGAAGAAAACTCAAGAAATTGGTTGATTCCATCTCTGACTACATGTGCCACTGGAAAAACATGACTGTTAACCCAATATGTATTGGCAATTTATTCATGAACATCAAAAATTGTTGATAAAACTGTTGCAGAACTTCAAAATCCACAGGAATCATTGAATTCCCTAACACATGATGAGACTATTACAGGACTTCAAAACTTGCAGAAATCATTGGATTACCTGACACATTAAATAATGGACAATAAATTGGTTTTGGACTATTTCTAGGACTTATGGACATGTATAATTCCTCATGTTGATTCATGTTGTTTGTTACATCACTACTAGCCTGTGTAATAGTAATATATTACTATGTGCTTGTGTAATACCTCCATGCTGATAAATTTATGTATACCTGTTTCAAGTGAGATCCTTCAGAAACCTGCTAACAAAATCTAGTTTGAGTCCCCATTTCCCTTTGGTGTTTTCACCCTCCTTTCTGAGAATCAGGGAGGGCGTGATCACTCCTTTTTGGGGTTCTCACCTCCCTGAGAACTCTGGAGAAAGGTGTTAACTTAGTGGAATTGATAAGACAATGGTTATCTAATTTAGCATGGTGAGTAATAGTTTTCTAATTCAGTATGACTGATTTAATCTTATAACAAATAATGGTTCCTTAGTGATATAATGATTGGCTTATACTCAGTATCCTATAATGATATAATTGTAATAGAGTATATAAACTGGAGAAAAACTTAGCCAGAGAGAGAAGAGACATGACTAGCCTCCTGGTGGCTCTCCTGCCTCTAGCATTCTTCCACTGAACCCAAGACCCATTCTGGAGTATCTCTAGAAAGTTAGTCTAGGCCCAGGCCAAGGAGACATACTGTGTAGGAGATAATAAAGACTTTGGACTTTATTCCTGACTATTCTTGTGGTGATTATTCTCCTGAGACCAAGGCTGGTCCCCAAGGGTCCTTCAGAAAGCTAACCAGAACATTACACTGAGGTTCTGTTTCTCCTTGTTTGGTACTAAATTTCAGGAAAGACTTCATTGGGAGACAGAAATTTAAGCATTAAGGTAGCATGTTTTTCCATAGTTCTGGCCCATTATAAGCTATAATAATAATAATAATAATAATAATAATAATAATAATAATAATAATAATAATAATAATAATGATAAAAAGGAAAGAAACTGCTCTTGAATAGCTGCAGTAGCAAGAATAGGAAAAAATACCTGATGATCCTTGGCTACCTGATCTACTATATTGATGATATCAGGAATGTCACAGGCATGGTGAACAAGTTCATTTTCCTGTGGTTCATTGTAAGCAGCCAGGGGCCATTCACCTTCCTTACATTTACACAGGATTATTATAAAAGGAATTGATAAAGTATTTTGGTATCTTTTATCTTCATTTAAAAAAAAGTATCTTTCATATCCTTGGGAATCTGATATGTTTTGTGTTAATGGGATAGTTCAGGATAAATCCAAGAGTTTCCATTTGGCCCCACTCACAATAGCCTGCATACAGATTGCTAAAAAGTCCATACAGATAATGACTCCCAAGAGTTTATGACATCTTTTCCATCCATGGTCTGTATAACCCTCCTCACCTAAACTTCTTCCACTTCATGATCTAAATCAGACAGAGGTTTTAGAGAATGATTTAAAGTTTAGATGGGGCTAATGGATCAGAACTGCCTAGGTACTAGATTTCATGATTAAAATTTTACTAGTACCCTCATAGGCTGGACAATTTCTTTCTTATCAACCCCATGTTTCAGGAGCCACAATCAAAGTTCCTTCCAGAAGGGCTTTCCTTTGGCCTGTCTAGAAGGGTGGCAGGATCTGTAAACCTACCCCATCCCCAAAACATCTTTTTTTTTTTTTCACTGATAGTTCTATTTGTCCAGGCTATTGATGTCCCATTTCCTAATCCCATTTCATCAATCACCTCACAACTGTATAATTATGGCAAAGGAAATCAACAGAAAAGCCTGAAGTCTTAAGGTACAGAAGGTGTAATTTAATTGCTTCTAAAGCCAACTGATCATGGAGTATAATGCATCTTAGAGGTTCCAAATAGATCCAAGGGATCAAAACAATTTCCTTTAGAATTTTGTTTTCTCCCTTTTAGATCTCTACCAAGGAGCCAGATACAATAGTAATTCATGTCATGAGATCAAACTCCCAACTTAGACTCCTGAAAAGGGACATTTGACAGTATCGCTGACAGCTGGTAACTGATTGATTCAACTGGCTCTGCAAAATCTTTGGAGAGCTCTCTAAGCCAGTGGTATTTCTCCTAGAAAGAATGTATCCTCAATGACTCTATTAGAGTTATATTGTTAATGTTATAGCAGTCCAGTGATTCATTGAGTTGTTGATTGAATTTCTCTTGCCACCTCTCTAATTCTTTGGTAGTGAAAGTTCATCCTGTCACTGCTGTATCTCTGTAGAAGAAAATTGCAAGAGAATCCCTAAGATTTCTTGTTTTCCACTCCTAAGTCTCCTCCACATTCTTCCTCTTGATCTCAAGTCTTATGACTCTGATCTCAGCACAACACATTACAGTAAAACCTCTGCAAGAAAAGTACTTCTGGACAGAGGCCCATCAGTTCCTATCTGTGGTCTGCCATCTCATCCAAAATGTAACTTAGGTCTTGAAGCTTAGAACAAAATGAAACACCTATAAGTCATTTAAGAGTTTAAAAAAAAAAAAAAAAAAAAAAAAAGATCTTTACTTAGCTATAGCACAGAAAGGATATTTAACAAGAACTATGTTTCACTTAGTTTGGGCAGATGTAAGCTCTCCCTAAACAGCCAGAAAACCACATCAGTACTTCCAGAAGCCCCTATGAAGCTGCTATCAAGGAAGGGATAGCTTGAATCCTAGGCTTCTGAGTCAATTAAGTCCCAGAGATAGCTTTTTTATATTTCAATGGGGGAAAAAAATGGCCTAACACAAATAGGGTATGGGGAAACATTGAGAGGGATCCTATCAGAACATTAGTAAAACATTTTTAATGAATTGAACAAAAAACCAAACACTCAAAAGGGGATATAGAGCAACTCTGTTACTTGATTGTTATATGCAGTTCCTTTTTTTTTTTTTTTAACTATGTAATAAATTCAGTTTCTTAATCCATTTCACCATTCTTTGTGGCTTGAAATGTTTGTTATTTATATAAGTTGACAATAAAAATTTAAAGAAATAATCTATTGGGGGGGCAGCTAGGTAGCACAGTGAATAGAGCACTATCCCTGAAGTCAGGAGGATCTGAGTTCAAATCTGGCCTCAGACACTTAACAATTCCTAGCTGTGTGACCCTGGGCAAGTCACTTAATCCCAACTGCCTCAATAAAAAAATAAATTAAAAAAAAGAAAAAAAAAATTAATCGATTAGGTAGGAATCTTTATAAAGGAATTTACTGGGAAGTATTTGTTATGTCAAAATAAAATATATTCATAAATTTCAAACAATAATGAGATTTAAAATAAACAAATAAAATAGGCAGCATTGAGGTGGTAGATGGACAAGAGTGTTGAACCTGGAGTCAGGAAGACTTGAGTTTGAATTCTTCTTCAGACACTTACTAACTGTATGATCCTTCCCAAGTCATTTAACCTTGCTCAGCCTCAATCTTATCTGTGAAATAAAGATAAAAATAGCTTCTCACTTCATAAGGTTATTGTAAGGATTAGATGAGATAATATATGGAAAGTGCTTTGCAACCTTTAAAAGCACTCCATAAATATCATCCACAACCTGTCTCTTTAGATGATTTTCTCTTACCAAAATAATTTTGTGCTCTCAAAATTTCATTCTTGAAAGCATTCCAACTTGCTAAGGCCACCTTCTCTTTTAGAATTTTAGGCCATAGTATTTTATCTTTTCTTTTTCTGAACTCTGAAATCTACTCTTATAAAATCCAGAAAACAAATCATACTCTGCTTGGCTCACTCCATTTATTTGTCGTGAATTCTAAGATGGAATGCTTTCAAGACTCCACTTTGGAGTTTTCTTTATTGCTCCAAATCAGACCTCAAATTATAACAGCTCCCCTGATCAGTTCAGTTCCTCAACCTATTTACCAATAGAGCAGTAATAAACTGAACCAGCTACAGGGAAAGAACTCTGGGAGATGACTGTGAACCACCACAAAGAACTCCCAATCCCTCTATTTTTGTCTGCCTACATTTTTGATTTCCTTCACAGGCTAATTATATACTATTTCAAAGTCCGACTCTTTTTGTACACCAAAATAATTGTTTGGACATGTATACATATATTGTATTTAACTTATATTTTAACATATTTAACATGTATTGGTCAACCTGCCATCCAGGGGAAGGGGTGGGAGAAAGGAGGGGAAAAAGTTGGAACAAAAGGATTTGCAAATGTCAATGCTGAAAAATTACCTATACATATATCTTGTAAATAAAAAGCTATAATAAAAAAAGAATAAATGATCATAAAAGTCAGAATTTATCAGCTAC
Source organism: Sminthopsis crassicaudata (assembly GCF_048593235.1). Classification (NCBI taxonomy): domain Eukaryota; kingdom Metazoa; phylum Chordata; class Mammalia; order Dasyuromorphia; family Dasyuridae; genus Sminthopsis; species Sminthopsis crassicaudata. The sequence continues at coordinate 295,046,327 of NC_133620.1, forward strand.
TCTCCTTTTTGTAGAGAGTTCCAGAAGCATCCCAAATTCACCTTTCTCTATCTTATCAAGCCAGATATGTGGTCTGTTTTGGGGTTTTTTTTGTTTTTTTTTTTTTTGTTTTTTTTACTATAGATAATCTAAATCAATATTCTTATTTCTACAGATTAGTATCCCGATGAGACTTATTCAAGACCATGAGTGATTGGTAGATCTGGGATTGGAAACCAGATATTCAGACTTAGATATAAGGGTTTTTTTCACCATTCTGTTCCACAACCCATAACTGAAAGAATTAGCTGGTTCTGACAATGCTCCATCACTGGGGTTGTAACTGATCAGCAAACGAGAACAGTGACATAGAAAAGTCAGTCAGTAAACACTTACTGAGCTTCTACTATGTTCCAGGTACTTTATTAAACATGCTATATACAGGACAAACTGGAGATGATCACTAGAAAGAAAGCACTAGAATTAAGAAGAATTGGGAAAGTGTAAAGGGCTAGAACTGAGCAGATGCACTTAATGCAAGATAACCTAGCACTTAAGGCTAATTACCAATTGAACAATTCTCTATTTTGTGTGTGTGTGTGGTTTTATTATTTTATTTTTTTTGCATGAGTAATTTTTTTAATAACATTATCCCTTGTAATCATTTTTCCAAATTATCCCCCCCTCCCTCTACTCCCTCCCCCCGATGACAGGCAATCCCATACATTTTACATGTGTTACAGTATAATCTAGATACAATATATGTGTGTAAATCCAATTTTCTTGTTGCACATTAAGTATTAGATTCCGAAGGTATAAGTAACCTGGGCTGATAGACAGCAGTGCTAACAATTTACATTCACTTCCCAGTGTTCCTTCTCTGGGTATAGTTGTTTCTGTCCATCATTGATCAACTGGAAGTGAATTGGATCTTCTTTATGTTGAAGATATCCACTTCCATCAGAATACATCCTCATACAGCATTGAAGTGTACAACGATCTTCTGGTTCTATTCATTTCACTCAGCATCAGTTGATGTAAATCTTTCCAAACCTCTCTGTATTCGTCCTGCTGGTCATTTCTTACAGAGCAATAATATTCCATAACATTCATATACCACAATTTACGCAACCATTCTCCAATTGATGGACATCCATTCATCTTCCAGTTTCTAGCCACTACGAAAAGAGCTGCCACAAACATTTTGGCACATACAGGTCCCTTTTCCCTCTTTAGTATTTCTTTGGGATATAAGCCCAATAGCAGCAATGCTGGATCAAAGGGTATGCACAGTTTGATAACTTTTTGGGCATAGTTCCAAATTGCTCTCCAGAATGGCTGGATTCTTTCACAACTCTACCAACAATGTATCAGTGTCCCAGTTTTCCCACATCCCCTCCAACATTCATCATTAACAATTCTCTATTAATATATGCTTGGAGGATGACCCTACTCAACTCTGTGCTGGCTCGATCTGTGGGTGTGGACAGAGAAGGGGAAGGGAGATCAGAGGGTGGAGTAGGACAAGCAGGATCATTCTTTGACAGTGGAGAGAGAGGAAGGAGATGTGTAGATTCCTATATCTAATCCCCTGACTGAGACCCCAAAAGAGCAAGAATAAAGACTTTTGCTTATCCTGACTCTGGCAGATTTTAAGATATCCAGGGTCACAACAGGAAAGACTTTCTATAGATTTTAGGAAAGCAGGAAAACAACCTAGGCAAATCCACAGAATTGAAAGCTTTTCATTCTGAGAGTTTCTTAAGCTAAAAACATTAACATCAAAACTCTCATTTCAGATTAAATAGACTTGGAGATCCATAATAAACTGTTGAATTTTTCTTTTCTACTCTGCATTTCTAAATTGTGATAAAACTATATCTCATAAACTGTTGCAAGCAAAGATAGGCTACTAAGTTTCTGGATGATCCAGTAGAGATTTCCCTAGGATTCCAGATGGAGGACTTCTAAATCACAATACAGAAAAATTTCCCAGTTATGGGAATTTTCATTACACAAGCCAAAGATTACCTCATTCAGAAAACACTTTTCCTCCAGAAAGATTTAATTTGGTATATAACTAGACTCATTCACTGAGATACCTCTACTCAATATGATCAGCATTTTAACTCAATTCATTGTGTTTTGTTAAGTATCAATGATTGTTTTAGTGAGTTAAATAAATAGAATTGAGTTTGAGTTAAGTTAGTAATTATTTGTTAGAATTATGTATTTTAATTATATTATTTCTGATTATATTTTCTTACAGATTTATATTGTTAGACTTATATAGACATGTTAAGAGAGATCTGTTGTATGACACTAACCCTGAATATGCTATGAGAACTGTAATCCCCCTCCAAAAAAGAAATCCCAACAGTTTCCTTATGTCTTTCTGTTCACTTATGCCTACTGTTCAGAACTATTTGTTGATGAAATACTAACTAAATTTTGGTGATTGATGGACATTTCCCCACTGTTGAAACATGAACATATAACGCCCATTAATGGCCTGTGATGACCAGTTAAATCTTATAGACTATAGAAAGTGTTGGATCTAATTGATTAGGAACCATCCAAGTCCCTCAGAACACTGCTTCATTGTCTTTTGTTATTCATTGGATTTTGGGGATATCCACACTAAAAGAGATCATAGAAGATCATAAAAAAATCCAGATTTTACAAATGTCAGACAAGTGATTAGCACAGCCAGGATTTGAATGCAGATTCTCCATCTCCAAATCCAGTCCTCTATTCATTAAATCATTTTGCCTCTTTTAAATATCTTATCCGCTTTCAAGGTCCAGCTCAAATGTCCACTCTGCTGATATACCAGAATATGGTATTTTATAGTGTACGTGTTATAACATGGGCCAAGTATGATTCATGTTTGAGATTGGAATAAAATGAGACACTTATAGAACAAAATAAAACATTTAATAATTTATACACCAATAGCATGAAAAGGATATTCAGCAAGAATTCAACATTGATTCACTTGAGAACAATTCCCCTAACCTCTGTATTTACTGCCCAGTCAGCGTTTCAAACTAAAAGATATTGACTAATTGTGTGATGAGTTTTTTAAATGTCTTATACAACTAGGAATCTATGTCAGTAGTTGGAGCCTTCTCAGGACCAATTAAATCTTCCTGATGGTTTCATTGACATTTTAGGAGGAAACTATGTAATAGGTACTCTTACTGACACAATTGGTCCCAACTAAATTAGGAAGTCAGTGTTGTTCCTATTATACTTTCTTACATGTCATGTCCTTCTCTATCCTGCCATAAAATATAAGTTTTTCAAAGAAAATATTTAAGTAGTTTTTGTTTGTTGTATCCCCATGGTAGCCAATTAACAAATATCTATTGAATTAATGTACACAAAATGCTTTTTGGAGGCCTGGAAGGCCTGGGTTCAAGACTTGCCTGACATATTTTGGCTACTTAATCCTGGGCAAGGCACTTTTAACCTTTTAGTTAAATTTAGTGTAAATTACAGGGAAAGTATCAACCTGCAATTGTAAAGGAAGTCTGGAAATTTCCTAGGCTCAGAGTTTAGACCCAGCCCCTCACCATTCCACTATCAATGAAATCACAGTTCCAATACCTATTCTTTATTCTAACAGAAAACATATTAATAACTTTAATAACAAATGTAACTATAAAATTTAATATGAAAGAAGATGGAGTTTGAGGGTTCTTGGGTTTTTGTTTTGTTTTTTTAATTTAATGCTAGTTGCTTAGATTTAAAAAAACAGTCTTAAATAGAGGAAGTAGATGGGGATTTTTGTAGAAATTCTTAAAGGAACTTGTAAATAATTTCAAGGGCTTAAAATGTTTATGTCACTATTTTATTTGCCTAATTTCTCTTCTAGACTTAATGGCATTTATTTCCTTTGATACAAGTATATTTAACAAACTATAATTAGAATATTTTTTTTTTGATCACAAATGGAAAAGAGAAGAGAGGAAAAACACAGAAACACACCAGAATCTACCTTCAATAATCACCAACATCTATGAAAACTGGATAAAGTCATTTAAAAGAAAGACTATACTTGGCCAGTTACCTAATTTCTTTGAAACTCTCTAGTCAGAGAATCATTTACCAGTGGAGATGATATAATTTGTGAGAAATTTTTTGAAAGGAAATTCTAAGCAAGTTGAAACCTAGGAGATCATTTATATTGCAAAATCATTTGACAAAAATTAACATCTTTTTTGGTCATTTGACAAAAACATAACCACAAACTAATTTCACCATATCCTTGAACATAATTTTCCCATAAGATAAAGAAATTATATTTGCATATGTGACCAATTCTAAGGAGGCACAAATCCTAAAGATCTGTCAACATATTCTAGTTTTCTCCTTTGTCCATAAGCTTGAACAGGCCTTCTGAATTGCATAACTGAGTGACTATTTTTTGTTATCTGGCCACCAGATGTCACTTTGACTCAGTGAAAAGCCCTTCTCTAAAGCAAAGCTTTAGAGTTTGGAGTTTTCCTACTGGAATATTGTCAAAGCCAATTACAAAATTTAATTGTATTTAATTTCAAAAGTTGCATCACCAGCACTTAGTACAATGCCTGACACTTAATAAATGGTTGGTGACTTGATAGTACTGAACAAAATACTTTAAGACAAAAGGAAAAGAATACCCTATATGAGACAGCCCTGCCTTAAAAAAGAAACAAAAAACCCTTACAACCTCATTGAGGAGATATGTTTATGAAATAGTTAAAATATAAATATTTCAAGAGGGATATGAGATACACAGTTAGACTGAAGAATGGAAGTGAGAGTAATCCCAGCAACAAGGAACAGCGCAAGAGAAAGCATAAAAATAAGAATGTACATATATGTATTTGGAGAGTAATGAGGATACATATATCAAGCAATTTCTACTAGGGTCCCTTCAAGTTTTTTTCCTAAAAGAAAAAGAAGGCATCTCAAAGATTTGATTGATCCTCCCCAGTCACCCAAGTCCATAAAAAGCTTGGCATATGAAGTCCCTCATATCAGGCAGAAATCAGAAAGGCTGTGCCTACCTAAACTAATATTGTATTTTTGTTTAATATTCTTTCCATACTACTATTTTTTTTTTTTGGAGGCTGGGGTTAAGTGACTTGCCCAGGGTCACACAGCTAGGAAGTGTTAAGTGTCTGAGACCAGATTTGAACTCGGGTCATCCTGAATTCAGGGCTGGTGCTCTATCCACTGTGCCACCTAGCTGCCCCTCCATACTACTATTAAGTAAATTTCCCTCTTGTAAAAAAAGCTAGATGGTGCAATTCTTAGAACAGTGGGCCTGGAATCAGGAAGAATCATTTTCCTGAGTTAAAAACTGGTCTCAGAAACTTACTAGTTGTGTGACTTTGCCAAGATACTTAACTGTTTGTCTCAGTTTCCTCATTTGTAAAATGAGCTAGAGAAGGAAATGGCAAACCACTTCAGTATCTTTGCCAAGAAAACCCCAAATGGAGTCATGACGAATTGGGTACAATTGAAAAAATGACTGAACAACAACAACAAATGTTAGGTGCTTTATGTATCTCATTTCATTCTAATCTCAATCCTAAATCAATGGACTGGCATGAGTAAAGCCTGGCCTAGAAAAGGAGGAAAGATAAATTTAGAAAGATAATTGATTGGTTATGAAGGACCTAAGTTGAGCATAGTGTGATCTTAGGACAGATTTGGATGGTTCCTTAGAGATTATTTAATGCAATCGTTTCATACATTTCATTTTATAGATATGGAAACTAAAGGTCAAAAGATTAACTGACTTTACCAAAGTTTCATAGAAGGACAGAGAAGGAGATCCTTTGACTTCAAATATTAATAATAATAATACTTACTATTGAAGGTAATGGTAAATAATAATAATAGTAATAGAAGGTTCTGAAACAAGGAAGAATAGATATTAAAGCAATGTTTTCGAAAAATTAATGTTAGACTGAGTGAATAGAAAGGAGGGGGATAGAAATAGAAATGGAGAGATCAATTTTAAGACTATTAAAATAATCTAAGAATAAAGTGTTAAGAATCTGGATGAGGGTGTTTTGGCAATAGGAATGAGCAAAAAAGGAGAAATACTCAAAATATTTGGAAAGGTTCTACTTGAATTTGTTTGGAATTTGATGATTGTTTGGATGAAAGAGGAGTCAAAAATGATTCTTAGCCTAGGAGACTGAAAGATGGTAATTGGTTAACAGTCTTCTTGGTCTAGACCTATAATCAAAAACACTTTGGACTAATTTGTAAAGATTGTCAATGTAAAGGGATGTGTATGTGTCACTCTTTTGTTTTGCCCATGTTGGTTAGATGTGCCCTCAATAAATATGTCTAGATGTTTCTAGATGGTCTTCTCCCCCAACCCTTTTCCAAAGGAGACCAATTTTTGTCAGGAGAGGAATCAGAAGATTGAAGTCAAGAGGCCATCACTCTGCTCTTCTCAGAGGGATGAGCTAGCAGGCTATGATTATATCTGTTCACTTAAAATTTTATTAGTCTAGGGGGAGGAGCCAAGATAGTGGCGAGGACACATGCATCTATCTAAGCTCTTCCTTAAATGGCCTCAGAATTAGTAGTGCTTGATTGAAAAAACACACGAATATTGGGAGTACAACACATTACCAATAGAAGATATCCTCGAAATTCACCAGAAAAGGTCTGTTTTTGCTTGCGGGTGGGAATGATTAGACCAGGCACAGACCTCAGGCAGGCAGTGAGAGGCAGCTAATGCTGAGCAGACTGGAGGGGGTGGTGGATGGTATCAGCTGGTGGAAAATTTGTAGGGAGAACTCTACCACAGTGTGGCTACTTTGCCCTGACAGTAAGCCAGTAGATCAGCAGAGAAGCTATAAACACAGTGGGTAAAGACTATAACCCCGAAACCCTAGGGTTTCTTGGGACCTGACCATCCTCACCCAGTATCTGTAGTGATTCAGCATGCTCTCAGAGTGCAACCATTGTGCAGGCAGCACAGTCATTGCTGCCCTACTGCTGCTTCACTGCTACTTCCTATTGTCTCTAGAGGAAGCTTAGTAACACCACATTGCCCCAAACGCAGACCACAGTTAAAGTGTCTTTTAACTATAGATAGCTTCTATACTGATAGAGAGAAGACTTCAAATCCTGAAGAGACTAAAAACAAATTGTCTCTAGATGAATCTCCAAAGGGAGATATGATCTGGTCCCCACCACATAAGGCTCTCATAGAAGAAATTAAAAAGGCTCTTACAAGAGAGCTAGAATAAAAATGGGGAAAGTAAAGGGAAGCTTGGCAAGAGGGTCTGGATAAGTCATCCCACTCATTTAAAGATAAAGAAATCAACTCTCTGAAAAACATAATTAGTGAACTGGAAAAAGAAAATAGCTCTCTCAAAAATAAAATTGTCAAAATGGAAAAAAAAATCCATAGAACAAAACAACACACTTAAAAGCTCAATTGGGCAATTACAAAAAGAAATAAAAAAAGAAAATGAAGAAAATAATTCATTAAATATCAGAACTGAACAAATGGAAATGAATGACTGGAGGAGACACCAAGAATAAGTCAAGCAGAACCAAAAAAATGAAAAAAATGTTAAATACCTACTTGGTAAAACAACAGACCTGGAAAATAGATCTAGGAGAGATAATCTGAGGATTATTGGACTTCCTGAAAATTATGATGAAAAAAAGAGCCTGGACACTATTTTTCAGGAAATCATCAAAGAGAATTGCCCAGATGTTATAGAAATAGAGGGTAAAATAGATATTGAAAGAATTCATTGATCACCTACTGAAAGAGATCCCAAAATCAAAACTCCAAGAAATATTGTGGCTAAATTCCAGAATTATCAGACCAAGGAAAAAAAATACTACAAGCAGATAGAAAAAAACTTTTCAAATACAGAGGAGCCACAATAAGGATTACTTAGGATCAAGCAGTGTCCACATTAAAGGATCGAAGGGCCTGGAATCGATATTTCAAAAGGCTAAGGAACTTGGTATGCATACAAGAATAACTTACCCAACCAAACTGAGCATTTTTTTCCAGAAAAGAATATGGATATTCAATGAAATAGGCGAATTTCATCTATTTTTGATGAAAAAAAATAAAACTGGAACTAAACAAAAAGTTTGATCTTCAAATATAGTATCCAAGAGAAACAAAAAGGTAAAAAGAAATCTTGGGAACTATATTTCTCTTAAGAGTATACATAAAGAATACATGTATAATTTGGTTTTACTATTATAATATAAAAAAGAAGCTAGAAGTAGAAAGGAAATTGTACCAAAAAAAGGGTAAAGTGGGGGTACTGTATCTCATGAAGAGGCAAAAGAAACCTATTATATATGAGGGAAAGAAGGGAGGGGGATGAACATAATGTGTATCTTACTCTAATCAGAACTGGCTTAAAGAGAAAAATATTAGACATATTCGATTTACAGAGAAACTTCTCCCACCTCATTGAAAAGTGGGAGTAGAAAAGTAAAAAGGGAAAAAATAAACAAAGTAGAAGGAAATCTAGAAATTGTGAGGGAAATGGATAAGAAAAGGGGAGGAACTCTAAGATGGGGGGAGGGATCTTAAAGAGGGAGGGCTATGTGAAGCAAGTGGTGCTCACAAGTTTAATACTGGGGAGGAGGGTAAGGAGGAAGGAAATGAGAAAAGCATAAACTGGAGTCAACAAGATGGCAGGAAATACAGAATTAGTAATTTTAACGATAAATGTGAATGGGATAAACCCCCCCATAAAGCAGAGGCAGATAGCAGACTGTATTAAAAGCCAGAATCCTACAATATATTGTTTACAGGAAACACACTTGAAGCAGGGCGATACATACAGAGTAATGGTACAAGGCTGGAACAGAATCTATTATGCTTCAAGTAAAGTCACAAAGTCAAGGGTAGTCATCCTGATCTCACATCAAGCAAAAGCAAAAATTGATCTAATTAAAAGAGATAAGGAAGGGCACCATATTTTGCTAAAGGGTAGCATAGATAATGAAGCAATATCAATATTAAACATATATGGACCAAGTGGTGTAGCATCTAAATTCATAAAGGAGAAAAGAGAGATGCAAGAAGAAATAGACAGCAAAACTATAATAGTGGAAGATCTCAACCATGAACTCTCAGAATTAGATAAATTAAACCACAAAATAAATAAGAAAGAAGTCAAAGAAATAAATAGAATACTAGAAAAATTAGGTATGATAGATCTTTGGAGAAAATTAAATGAAGAAAGAAAGAGTACACTTTCTTTTTGGCAGTTAATGGAACCTATACAAAAATTGACCATATATTAGGACATAAAAACCTCAAATTCAAATGCAGAAAGCTATAGTAAAATAGTAAAATGTATCCTTTTCAGATCACAATGCAGTGAAAATTGCATTCAATAAAAAGGCAGGAGAAAATAGACCAAAAATAATTGGAAACTAAATAATCTCATCCTAAAGAATGATTGAGTGAAACAACAAATCATAGACACAATTAATAATTTCACTCAAGAAAATGACAATAATCTGGGTTATATTGTAACATATGTAAAATGTATGGGATTGCCTGTCATCGGGGGAGGGAGTAGAGGGAGGGGGGAGATAATTTGGAAAAATGAATACAAGGAATAATATTATAAAAAAAATTACTCATGCATATATACTGTGGGAAAAAAAATTCTAAATAAAATTTTAAAAAAGAAAAAAAAAATGACAATAAGGAGACATCATACCAAAATGTGTGGGATGCACCCAAAACAGTAATCAGGGGAAATTTTATATCTCTAGAGGCCTACTTGCATAAAATAGAGAAAGAGAAGGTCAATGAATTGGCCTTGCAACTAAAAAAGCTAGAAAAGGAGCAAATTAAACCCCCCCCCAGTCAAACTTTTAAACTTGAAATTGTAAAAATAAAAGAAGAGATTAATAAAATTGAAAGTAAAAAAAATCATCAAATTAATAAATAAAACTAAGAGTTGGTTCTATGAAAAAACCAACAAAATAGATAAATCCTTGGTAAATATGATTAGAAAAAGGAAAGAGAAAAATAAAATTGTTAGTCTTAAAAATGAAAAGGGAGAATTTGCCATTAATGAAGAGGAAATTAGAGCAAAAATTAGGAGTTACTTTGCCCAACTTTATGCCAATAAATTCAGTAACTTAAATGAGATGGATAAAATCTTCAAAAATATAGCTTGCCCAGATTAACAGAGAAAGAAGTAAATTGGTTAAACAGTCCCATTTTAGAAAAAGAAATAGAATAAGCTATTAATCAACTCCCTAAGAAAAAATCCCCAGGACCAGATGGATTTACATGTAAATTCTATCAAACATTTAAAGAACAATTAACTCCAATACTATACAAACTATTTGAAAAAATAGGGATTGAAGGAGTCCTACCAAATTCCTTTTATGACACAGAACATGGTACTGATACCTAAACCAGGTAGGATGAAAACAGAGAAAGAAAATTGTACACCAATCTCCCTAATGAATATTGCTGCAAAAATCTTAAATAAAATATTACCAAAGAGATTACAGAAAATTATCCCTCTGATAATACACCATGATCAAGTAAGATTTATACCAGAAATGCAGAATTGGTTCAATATTAGGAAAACTATTCCCATAATTGACTATATCAATAACCAAAATAACAAAAACCACATGATTATATCAATAGATGCAGAAAAAGCATTTGATAAAATCCAACACCCATTCCTATTAAAAACACTACAGAGTATAAGAATAAATGGACTCTTCCTTAAAATAGTCAGTAGTATCTATTTAAAATCAACAGTAAGCGTCATATGTAATGGGGATAAACTGGAACCATTCCCAATAAGATCAGGAGTGAAACAAGGTTGTCCACTATCACTATTACTATTCAATATTGTATTAGAAAGGCTAGCTTCGGCAATAAGAGTTGAGAAAAATTAAAGGAATTAGAGCAGGTAGTGAGGAAAGCTAATTATCACTCTTTGCAGATGATATGATGGTATACTTAAAGAACCCCAGAAATTCTACTAAAAAGCTATTAGAAATAATCCACAACTTTAGCAAAGTTGCAGGATACAAAATAAATCACATAAATCCTCAGCATTTTTATACATCACCAACAAAATCCAACAGCAAGTAATACAAAGAGAAATTCCATTTAAAATAACTGTTGATAGCAAAAAATATTTGGGAATCTATCTGCTAGGAACTAGGTGAGCAAAACTACAAAATACTTTCCACACAAATAAAGTCAGATCTAAACTAGGAAAAATATCAAGTGCTCTTGGATAGGTTGAGTGAATATAATAAAAATGACAATACTATGTAAACTAATCTATTTATTTAGTGCTATACTAATCAGACTCCCAAGTCTGATTTTATTGACCTAGAAAAAATAACAACAAAATTCATATGGAAGAACAAAAGGTCAAGAATTTCAAGGGAACTAATGAAAAAAAAAATCAAATGAAGGCAGCCTAGCTGTACCTGATCTAAAATTATATTACAAAGCAGCAGTCACCAAAACCATTTGGTATTGGCTAAGAAATAGACTAGTTGATCAGTGGAATAGGTTAGGTTCACAGGAAAAAATTGACTATATCAAGCTAGTGCTTGACAAACCCAAAGATCCCAACTTTTGGGATAAGAATGCACTATTTGACAAAAACTGCTGGGAAAACTGGAAATTAGTATGGCAGAAACTAGGCATGGACCCATACTTAATACCATATACCAAGATAAAGTCAAAATGGGTTCATGATCTAGCCATAAAGATTGAGATTATAAATAAATTAGAACAACATAGGACGGTTTACCTCTCAGACCTGTGGAGGAGAAAGGAATTTGTGACCAAAGAAACTAAAGATCATTATTGATCACAAAATAGAAAATTTTGATTATATCAAGTTAAAAAGCTTTTGTACAAACAAAACTAATGTAAACAAGATTAGAAGAGAAGCAATAAACTGGGAAAACATTTTTACAATTAAAGGTTCTGATAAAGGCCTCATTTCCAAAATATATAGAGAATTTATAATTTATAAATTTACTCTAATTTATAAGAAATCAAGCCATTCTCCAATTGATAAATGGTCAAAGGATATGAACAGACAATTTTCAGATGGCAAAATTGAAACTATTTCATATGAAATGAAAGGGTGTTCCAAATCACTATTGATCAAAGAAATGCAAATTAAGACAACTTTGAAATATCACTATATACATGTCAGATTGGCTAAGGTGACAGGACAAGATAATGACCAATGCTAGAGGGGATGTGGGAAAACTGGGACACTGATGCATTGTTGGTGGAGTTGTGAAGTGATCCGAACCATTCTGGAGAACAATTTGGAACTATGCTCAAAAAGTTATCAAACTGTGCATACCCTTTGATCTAGCAGTGTTACTACTAGACTTAAAGAATGGAAAGGGACTTATGTATGCCAAAATGTTTGTGGCAGCCCTTTTTGTAGTGACTATAAACTGGAAATTGAATGGATGCCCATCAAGTGGAGAATGATTAGGTAAATTTTGGTATATGAATGTTATGGAATATTATTGTTTCAAAAGAAATGACCAGCAGGACAGAGAGGCTTAGAAAGACTTACATGAACTCATGCTAAGTGAAATGAGCAGAACCAGGAGATCATTACACATTTCATCAACAATACTATATGAGGATATATTCTGATGGAAGTGGTATCTTCGACAATGAGAAGATCCTCGGTTCCAATTAATCAATGGTGGACAGAAAGAACCAGCTACATCCAGAGAAAGAACACTGGGAAATGAATGTGGACTACTTGCATTTTTGTTTTTCTTCCCAGGTTATTTTTACCTTTCTGAATCTGATTTTTCTTGTACAACAAGAGAACTGTACGGATGTGTACACATATATTGTATTTAAGATATACTTTAACATGTTTGATATGTATGAGACTGCCTGCCATCTAGAGGAGAAGGTGGAGGGAGAGAAGGGAAAAGTTGGAACAGAAGTGATTGTAAAGGACAATGTTGAAAAATTACCCATGCATATATTGTCAATAAAAAGCTATAATTAAAAATATATAGTTAGTCTAGGGCTAGCTTCTAAACTGTCATTCACAACCTCAGATGGTATCTCACAACTAAATGTGGAGGTCACAAAATTATGATTTATTATCAATAAATATTTGGTTTGTATACCTTGTATCATGTAAAATTTTCTTGGGCAAAAAGGGATTGTATTTAAGAAGCTCTCATATAAGGGAAGAATTTTTTAGTTCAAGCTGCATTCCTGATTATTTTCCCTTAACAGGAAAGGAAGAACCCAAATTATATATCTAAGGTTTGATTCCTTTTTCCCCAAATGCCACCTCCACAATAAACACATATAGAAAAAAAAGTCACTTATCCAAAAGGATGAGAAAATGGAAATCTGACAAAGTATACATAGGAGAATATGTACCAGATAAAACATAAAGGGCTATGGGAAATGAGATAATTTAGTTCAATAAGAAAGAGATATCACCCAAGGGAAAATTCCTCAAAGTGTCTAGGATAGCAAGTTGGGAATAGGACATGATTGAAGTGCCAGCTACTTTACATATTAGCTTCTTCTTCAGATCTTCAGGTACATGAATCCAGAAGAGCATGACTTTTCTCTTAAAGCTGGAAGCCAGAAGACTAAAATTTCTCTTTTCTCTAGTTCTCACATTCCTTACTCAAGCTTGAAGCATTGAAAAATCACTGTTCCATTGAGGAAAATCCTATGCAGATTGATCTGTAAACCAAGTTTTATGAAGTGCAATTCCACAGTAGATAAAAGTGGTTGAAAGATACAAACAGTTCTCAAAAGAAGAATTGGAAACTATTAACAGTCATATGAAAGATTGCTCCAAATCAAAATGAGGGAAATTCTGTTGGGATTACTAGGTGAGAACTGAGGTTGTCTGGATGGTGACAAGGTGAGAATTCAGGTTTTCTGGACAATTACAAGGTGAGAACTCAGGTTGACTTGATAGAGGGGGCAAGCTCATTGGCTGGGGTGGTTCTTCCCAGAAGCCCTTGCATTATCCCACGCCCATTCTCTGGGAGGATAAAAAGAGACAGCACTGGGCGCAGAGAGCAGATCGGCCTGGAGAAGGATAAGAGCTGGAGGAGATTCAGAGCCAGGATTCAAGAAGAAAAACTCTGCATTGCATCAGGCTTGACGGGGCTCTCTGCAGGAAGGGAAGTCACTTCTAAGGACAAGAGTTAACAGCAACTGCCTGGAGACAACGGTTCACTACAGGAAGAAGAATCTGTCTGAAAGATTTGAGTAGACACAGCAGATCTCTTCCCAGAGAGCGATCTGGCAGCTTCTAGAGACGACAGCTCACTACAATTGGCGCCCAACGTGGGGCAAGGACTTTTGCTTATCCTGACAAGAGGAGCTAGACCAGACCTTCGCAATTTGGCGCCCGAACAGGGACAGACACAGTCCTGATTCCAGTGGAAAAGCTTCCAATCTAGATCTCAGTCTCTCTGACCCAGAACCGTGAGTAACGAGGAAACTTTGTTAAAGATTAAGTGAGCGTGCTAATAGATAAATAAGGAACTTAACTTGTTAAGGGCTAAACCAGGAATCTCTTATAGCTGAAATGGGGCAGATGTTAGCTATATTCAATCCCTGGACCTGGAGGAGATTCAGAGCCAGGATTCAAGAAGAAAGACTCTGCATTGCATCAGGCTTGACGGGGCTCTCTGCAGGAAGGGAAGTCACTTCTAAGGACAAGAGTTAACAGCAACTGCCTGGAGACAACGGTTCACTACAGGAAGAAGAATCTGTCTGAAAGATTTGAGTAGACACAGCAGATCTCTTCCCAGAGAGCGATCTGGCAGCTTCTAGAGACGACAGCTCACTACAAAATTCCAAGAAAAGAACTGCTCTTTTCCCAACTTTCTTTTCCAATCATAGACACTATAATGTAATCTTCTGTTTTAAACTCAAATGTTTCCAATAAATTAAATTTTGCCTTAACCATAAAAATGCCAAGTGAATTAGATAAATTGAGTGAAGACCTCTCATAAGGATATGGCTTCCACCTATGTCCTATCTCTGTGAGTTGAGACTTTGCTAGTTAAGTTAATCTATAACTAAAAAGCTGGATTTTCTAGGACAACCATTTCCCAAACTGTTCCCCATCTCTTAATTAATATTTAAGTATTTGATGGGTAAAGAGTTTGTTATTTACTAGTATTTTGTTTGTTTGTTTCTGGGAAAGATTTCCAATTTAGGGTTTAAGCTTGGACTCTCCCAGCCAATAGGAGTAAAGATCAGAGTGGGTGGGGACTGCTACATTTAGGGTCTATATAATCTTGTATTTTGCAGTCTGTACTTTGCATTCCTCTACTGACACCTTGTCTGTTGGGAGTTGCCCTTTCTTACGAGATAGTAATAAATCTTTTTTTTTTTTTTTTTTTTTTTGCTTTTTACCTTGAGTGTCTCTGATTTTTATTTCATAAGAGTCACTGTCCCACACATAGGGTTTAACTAGAGACATATTATGTAAAGCAAGGGAGAGAGCCCAACCTTGGCCTAGGTGTTAGGAATTTTCCTAACTGGGAGACATACAGTGATAGTGAACTGAATTTAGGATTTTTCATTTAGAATTAATTCCCTAAAGCCAAGGAGTTAGAAACAAAACAGATTTTTTTGTTGTTGTTCTGTCCTTCAGTCACAGTATTGCTCCCTATGTTTAAAATGACTAATTTATTAAAAAGGAGTATTAAACCATGTCCTTTTTGTGTGTCTTAAATTATTAACTGTCCATTGCCTGAAGCAAAGGGAGAAGGAGGCAAAGTTTCACAAAAAGATAAAGGGGGTTACATGGGGTTATGTGTATTATGCAAAAATCTTCACCCCTTTTTGTCTTTTTCCCAGAAAAATATCTTCTTCTGCAGGTGGCTATAGCTGGAGTAAAGAAGCACTCAGCCACAGAACTGATTCTCCCAGCATAGCCACAGAAACTATCATCACTGCTAGCAATGAAAACTGCCTAAGGTCAACACCACTAAAGATAAGTCCAGCAAACTGAGAACAAGAGCAAGAACCAATCAATGCCAAGAGCAGTCCAAGCACAAAAGCAGATTGGAGAGTTGTGATCTAGGATGTACAGAAGAGACCAAATATGTAGCAACTTTTTAGGGGAAAAATTTTTTGATTATGTAGAAAGATGGGGAAAAGGAACATGCATTTATTAAGTGCTCACTATGTACAAGGAACTGTGCTATTCACTTTACAAATATTACCACATTTAAAGGAGAAGACTGATTCTTCTTGCAGCATTTTTCTTCACCACCACTACCACTTTGATCCCTCACACTCAAAGGAGGATAGCATAAGATGATGAACCCCTAAACCTCAGGAATAACAATGTTTCCATCCCAATGCCCTCAACTATCATCCTGGGAAACATGCTCTGGAAATAGCTTTCTGCAGGTAATGACCCCAAAAAGAAAGTTTTTACTACCCAACTCTCTGGCATTGTCAAAAGGTTCAACATCTGAAAGTGATGCGGTTTTATCAATGGAAATGACATTAAAGACAAGCATAAACATCAGTTTTGGTGTTATACCCTAAGATTCATATGATTTTTCCATGTGATATGCAGCTGAAACATTCTACATGTGTTCTTTTTCCCATTAGAATGTGAGCTCTTTGGAACAGGGAATGTCTTATTTTTCTGTTTTTATATCCAGTACTTAGTATAGTGTAAGTACAAGATAAATGTTTGATAAATTCTTCATTCATTCATTTCCTATTTTTCCTTTGCTTTTACTGTTACAAAACACTAACACTGCTCCCCTTATGAGAAATCAGGAATGTTAATAATTAACCATGAAACAGAATTTAAAACTTTTTTATTATTGTTGGTATGTTAAATAAACTGGTCATAGGAAGATAATTACTTTTATACTTTAAAAGACAAGAATTATTTAAACTAGAGGAGGACATTCTAGATGCAAGGTAAGCTCACAGCTTTTCTCTTTTTAAAGAATATATTTCTAAGAAATCTTTTCATTTTTATCCCCTAATTTTTTTTTTTTTTTTTTTTTTTGAGGCTAGGGTTAAGTGACTTGCCCAGGGTCACACAGCTAGGAAGTGTTAAGTGTCTGAGACCAGATTTGAACTGGGTCCTCCTGAATTCAAGGCTGGTACTCTATCCACTGCGTCACCCAGCTGCCCCCCTAACATAAATTATTGTCTGATCTAGCCTGCCTTTTTGTTGCTGTTGTTGTTGTTGTTTTGAGGTCTTAGATTTTAATAATGAACAGAAAAACTAGTTACAAAATTAAACAGAAACACAGAACCTTATGACTCTGACACATAGAGCCAGCTTTTAGTGACAAAAATATGTAAACAAACAGGCTATTGTAGGGATACCAGTCCCAAAGATTCCTTGCTGGGAACATTTAGACAAGAATCCTCGGGGAGATAATCTGGATGCACCAGCAAGGGAGCAAGCAACTGGATGGAGAAAGGGCTTCAGGTGCCTTGTCCCAGCACAGATTCTCTCTTGGGCCTTTGCCAGGCTGGGTGTCACCCATATTTACAGAGGAAGTCCCAGTGCAGCCTTGTTCGTAGTGAGACTCTCTGGCTAACACAGAATCTAGTACCTAAAGATTGGCCAGGTGTCTGGTCTTGTTCAACTCTTTGGGCCTAGCCATCATGCAGCCCTGCAACAAGGTCAGAATTCTTTGTGGAATGTCTCTTGGGAACAACTGAGCACTGAATGAAGAAAACCCACAGAAAAATCTTCACTTTTAAGTAAGCTTCTAGGGTTGAGGCACCCCAGCTGGCAATGTCAATCCTCCTTTATTGATGAAGACAAACAAATATCCTTTCAAACTTAAATAGCAAAAACACTTCAGAACTAGAGAGTTGCATCTCTACTTCTATTAACTGAGAAAGGTGGGAAGGAAGTGTTTCTAGATTCAGCGAAGGGAGCATGCTCCTTTGGTCCCTTTTCTGATGGCTTAGTGAAGTCTTTTTTTTTTTTAACTGCTCAGCACTGCCACCTAGAGCCACCAAAGCCTTGAGTGTGGGAGGCCACACATCTGCCAAAAGGGCTCTGGAAAGAGCACTTGGTGGTCTGGACAGTTTAGTTATTGGAATAGATTGTCACCTGATGGACAAATTGTCTATTACATTCCTTTACTAGTTAATTGTGACAAATCTGTAAGCTTATGGAATGTCGCACATGAAGTAATGTAGCCTCCTTCACAATGTCAGCACCCTAGATATCACAGCTCAACATATACCTGTATATTGCAAGGCCTTGGTCATTAAAACTCCCAATATGGTTATTTATATCACTCCATGAGAACCAACCAGAACCAACCATATTAGATTCAGTTTATGGCTTGGTTCTTGTCTCTTCTTTTCTTCCTTCCACTAGGATATCTTTTCTCCCTTCCTTCACATTCTTTCTACAGTATTAAATTCCTGCTCTACATGCAACTGATATAAAAATCAATTCTCTTTTCCATCTGACTGTTTCACTCAGTAATGTTCTATAGCTCAACCCAAATGTGAATAGGGGTCAGACCTTGCCACAATTTCACAAGAGTGATCTGGTAATCACTTCCATCAAAGAAATATACTGGTACTCCTTAAGTACTTTAGGAGCAAGACTAAAAATTGATCTTAGTTGGAAGTGGATATCTTCAACATAGAGAAGAGCTAATCCAATTCAAATTGATCAATGATGGACAGAATCAGCTACACCCAGAGAAGAAACACTGGGAAATGAGTGTAAACTATTGGCATTTTTTGTTTTTCTCCCCAGGTTATTTTTACCTTCCGAATCCAATTCTTCCTTTGCAACAACAATAACAACAACAACAACAAAAAAAAAAAAAAAAAAAATTTGGTTCTGCACATATATATTGTATCTAGGTTATACTATAACATATTTAATATGTATGGGAATGCCTGCCATCTAGGGGAGGGGATGGAGGGAAGGAGGGGAAAATTCGGAACAGAAGGGAGTACAAGGGATAATGTTGTAAAAAAAAAATTACCTATGCATATGTACTGTCAAAAAATGTTATAATTATAAAATTAATTTAAAAATTTTTTTAATTGATCTTAAGATTCTTACCTTAACTAACATTTATTCCTCCTTCCTATTCAGTCAATTTACAACAATTCAGAATGACAGAATCTAAGAGTCAGAAGGACAACTCAGAGAACATTTAATCCAATCCATATCTAAACCAGGATTCCCTCTATAATATAATAATGGCTAACATATAGTTCTTATGTTGTACATACTGTACTTACATTGTACTAAGTGCTTTATAATTATAATCTCATTTGATTCTCACAACTCTGGGAGGTAGATTCTATTATTATCCCTGTTTACAGATGAACAAACAGGCAAACCAGTTCAGTGACTTTCCAGGGTCACACAATTAGTGTTTGAAGCTAGACTTGATCTCAGATCTTCCTTAGTCCCAGTATTTTATCCAGTGAACATTCAGCCTCTTCCTGAATACCTCCAGGGAAGGAAAATCTCATGAAATATTCCATTCAACTTTTGGATAACTCTCTAATCATGAGGAATTTTCCCCTACCTCAAGTCTCTTCTTTATCTACTCACTACTACTAAATCTGACTTCTGAAAGCAGACAAAAACTGAACCTAATCCCTCTTTTATATGACAATGTAGATTGCAGACTACTTGAAGATACTTCAATTACTTGAAAATAACTAACTCCTCCCTTGTCTTTTCTCTAGCAGAATTCTCAGATACTTCAAATAATCTTAATAATATGCATCATCTTTAGCCTTCAACATCTTGGTTATCTTCCTCTGGAAATTTTCCAGATTCCCACTAACCTTCTGAAAATATGTGATCCAGAACTGAGTACAAAGGTGATCTAGTAAGTCAAAACAGTTATTAACTTCTTCCTCCAGACAGTCTCTCTTTTAACGCAGCATATCACGTTAAGACTTTTTTTGACAGTCTTATCACTTTTTTTTTTTTCAGATGAAATGCTATCCACCCATGATTTCATCTTGTATTTCTGAAGTTGAATTTTTGAACCCAAGCATAAAATTTCACTTTTTTATTTAACTCTTTGATGTCTATACAATTTCATCTTCTTGGATTCAGACCAACATTCTCTCTAAGCCTAGATCCCAAGTCAAGATCTTTTTGGATCTTGGCTATCACTGACTGTGTCATCTATAATTCTTAACTTTGATGTCACCTGAAAATTTAATAAATATGCCACTTCAGCCCTCTTTGTAGTGGCCAGAAACTGGAAACTGAGTGGATGCCCATCAATTGGAGAATGGCTGAGTAAATTGTGGTATGTGAATATTATGGAATATTATCGTTCTGTATATTGTTCTGTAAGAAATGACCAGCAGGATGATTTCAGAAAGGCCTCGAGAGACTTACATGAACTGATGCTGAGTGAAATGAACAGGACCAGGAGATCATTATATGTTTCAACAACAACACTATATGATGATCAATTCTTATGGACATGGCCATCTTCAACAATGAGATGAACCAAATCAGTTCCAATAGAGCAGTAATGAACTGAACCAGATACACCCAGCAAAAGAATTCTGGGAAATGAGTATGACCCACTATATAGAATTCCCAATCCCTCTATTTTTGTCTGCCTGCATTTTTTATTTCCTTCACAGGTTAATGGTATACTATTTCAAAGTGCGATTCTTTTTGTACAACAAAAAAACTGTTTGGACATGTATACATATGTTGTATTTAACATTTATTTTAACATATTTAACATGTATTGGTCAACCTGCCATCTGGGGGAGCGAGTTGGGGGGGGAAGAAGGGGAAAAATTGGAACAGAAGGTTTTGCAATTGTCAATGCTGAAAAATTACCTATGCATATATCTTGTAAATAAAAAGCTATAATAAAAAAAAATATATATATATGCCACTTATGCCTATACCTAAATGACTTCATCTACTCAAAGAGCATAAATCATGACTTTGCAATAATGTGTTTACTTTGATTAATCACTAGGACACAGTTGAAAGCAAAGGCATTTCATGAAATAGCACAGTATTGTACATTTTTTTTTTTTTGAGGGAACTGGGGTTAAGTGAATTGTCCAGGGTCACAGTATTATGTATCTGAGGCTGAATTTGAACTCAAGTCCTCCTGACTTCAGGACTGGTACTCTATCCACTGCACTATCTAGCTGCCCCTAATAGCACAGTATTAAAATCAGCAATAGAATATTTTTCCCTACAAACCTGGGGGAGAAATTGGAAGTACGCACACTCCCACACTCCCTACTCCTGGGTTATTTTCTCACAAGCAATATTGCTATCCAAACTAGTAAACATACCTCAAAGATTTAAATTCATTCATCTCTAGAACATCAATCCCATAGCAATATTGTTCTGCCTTACCTGGCCCATTCTTTCAGAAAGGCCTCAATCAGGTTTCACTTTAGTCCTTATTCTCTAGCAATCTTTCCAACTACTCTGCCATTACAAAAATATAATGATTTTATACTAATTTTTTTTTAGATACACATTGTTACCATACAAGAAAAACCCTGTTGCTTTTCTGCCCATAAGGGGGAGGATATTCATCCATTTCCATAGTATTGCTTTGGATAGCTTCTTCCTCTGGAAGATTCTCCATCTCAAGCAGCCAATGTTCTTGAACACTGAATAGTCAGCTAAAAAGAGCCCATAGGTATTTAATACTTTCTTGAATCTACTTCCTCCTGATAAGCAGATCTTATCCTTGTCTCAATCTTCTGATTTAAGAATTAGAAAGTCCTTGTTACTATTTAGTTTTATCATAGAAATCTTATTGCCCAAAAACCCATTTTTGAAAAATGTGGAGGATGCTACTAAAGAAATCCTACAATACCTATATGAGTATCAAACCCTGAGGTTTTATTCTAAGCTTCTTCCCCTCTCTACAAAGATTCCTTCATCTTCCACAGAAATGAAAGGAAGAGAAAAAGATAATATAACAAAAATAATTTGGATGGTACCACATTAGAAATAATACTCCAGGCAGAGCCAAGATGGTGGTGTAAAGGCAGAAACTTATCCAACCTCTCCCCCAAATTGCTTCAAATTCTTTTAAATAATGACTCTAAAACAAATTTTGGAGTGTCAGAATACCCCAAAAGTTGAACATTTTCTAGCCAAAGGCCTTAAAAGATCTGTGACACTAGGGTGGGAGTCCAGTGTGCAATTCTGGTGCATGGCACGCTGAGGCAGTCCCGGTCCAGGCCCAGGCTCCACCTCTGAATTAGCATCAGTGCTGGTAGCTTCTAGATGTCTCAGCCCAGAGACAGCAAAGAGGACTTAGAAGATCAACAGGAAAGGTCTTGAACCAGACTGGGAGCCTAGTTCACAATCCCAGTGCAGGCCTGGCTCCAGCTCCAGCAAGCGGAGACCCCAACATCAGGAAGCTGGACCTCTGAATCAGCAGCAGTTCTGGAGGCTTCTGGATTTCTCAGCCTGGCGACACCAGAGAGGACTCAGAAGGTCGGTGAAGAGGGTCTGTGGCAATGAGGTGGAAGTCTACTTATTCAGTCCCAGCACAGCCTGAGGCAGTGGACCTCAGTCCTGGCCAACATACTAGATCTTACAGCTACAGTGGGGTAAGGACACATCTAATAGCTCCAGGGCGGAAAAGAGTGTTTGTGGTCAGATTCCTAGGATTTCTGAAAACAGCTGCGCAAAACCCTTGAATTATGGGACAATTAACTCTCTACCCTGGAAAAATAACTCTATTCTAACAGAGTTAAAAGCAGAATAATAAGCTAGAAAAATGAGCAGAAAACAAAGCAAATTTCTAACCATTGAAAGTGACGAGGAAGATCAAAATACATACTCAAAAGTCAAAGCTCCTATATCCAAAGCCTCCAAAAAGAATAAGCATTGGGTTAAGGCCACACAAGAGTTCAAACGAGGAAAAATTAGAGAAAGAACTGAGAGAAGTACAAGAGGAAATTCAAAAAGTTAATGAAGAGAAGATTGCCCTAAAAAGCAAAATTGGCCACTTGGGAAGGGAGATACAAGAGTTCACTAAGGAAAATAATTACTTAAAAAATAGAATTGAATGGCAGAAATTAGATATGGATCCACACTTAACACCATATACCAAGATAAGATCAAAATGGGTCCATGATTTAGGCATAAAGAATGAGATCATAAACAGATTAGAGGAACAGAGAATAGTCTACCTCTCAGACCTATGGGGGAGGAAGGAATTTATGACTAGAGAATAACTAGAGATCATTATTGATCATAAAATAGAAGATTTTGATTACTTCAAACTAAAAAGTTTCTGTACAAACAATACTAATGCAAACAAGATTAGAAGGGAAGTAACAAATTGGGAAAATATTTTTACAGTTAAAGGTTCTGACAAAGGTCTCATTTCCAAAATATATAGAGAATTAATCCTAATTTATAAGAAATCAAACCATTCTCCAGTTGATTAATGGTCAAAGGATATGAACAGACAATTCTCAGATAATGAAATTGAAACTATATCCACTCATATGAAAGAGTGTTCCAAATCACTACTGATCAGAGAAATGCAAATTAAGACAACTCTGAGATACCACTACACACCTGTCAGATTGGCTAAGATGACAGGAACAAATGATGATGAATGTTGGAGGGGATGTGGGAAAACTGGGACACTAATACATTGTTGGTGGAGTTGTGAAGGAATCTGGCCATTCTGGAGAGCAATTTGGAACTATGCCTAAAAAGTTATCAAACTGTGCATACCCTTTGATCCACCAGTGCTACTACTGGGCTTATATCTCAAAGAAATATTAGAGGGGAAAGGGACCTGTGTGTGCCAAAATGTTTGTAGCAGCTCTTTTCGTAGTGGCTAGAAACTGGATGATGAATGGATGTCCATCAATTGGAGAATGGTTGGGTAAATTATGGTATATGAAGGTTATGGAATATTATTGCTCTTTAAGAAATGACCAGCAGGATGAATTCAGAGTTTGGAGAGACTTACATGAACTGATGCTGAAATGAACAGAACCAGAAGATCGCTGTACACTTCAACAACAATACTGTATGAAGATGTATTCTGATGGAAGTGGATATCTTCAACATAAAGAAGATCCAACTCACTTCCAGCTGATCAATGATGGACAGAAACAACTACACCCAGAGAATTGAATGTAAAATATTAGCACTACTGTCTATCTACCCAGATTACTTATACCTTCGGAATCCAATACTTAACATGCAACAAGAAAATTGGATTTACACACATATATTGTATCTAGATTATACTGTAACACATGTTAAATGTATGGGATTGCCTGTCATCTAGGGGAGGGAGTAGAGGAAGGGAGGGGAAAATTTGGAAAAATGAATACAAGGGATAATGTTATAAAAAAATTACTCATGCATATATGCTATCAAAAAAATTTATAATTATAAAATTAATTTTTAAAAATAAAGGGAAAAAAATAGAATTGAGTAAGTGGAAACTAATGACTTTTGAAAAATCAAAATATAATAAAGCAATTTATAAATATATAATTTGCATATATTATATATGTCATATGTAAATATACATAAAATATAAAAAAGAAAAAAAATAACAAAAATGTGAAATATCTCACATAGAGATCCAGGATATATAGATCCAGGAGAGATAATTTTTAAATATTGGTCTAGGGGCAACTAGGTGGCACAGTGGATAGAGCATCAGCCCTGAAGTCAGGAGGACCCGAGTTTAAATCTGACCTCAGACACTCAACACTTCCTAGCTGTGTGATCCTGAGCAAGTTACTTAATCCCAATTGCAATAAAAAAATTATCGGTCTATTTGAAAGTCATGAGCAAAAAAAGAGGCTCCACATTATCTTTCAAGCAATTATCAAGGAAAACTGTCCTAATATTCTAAAACCAGAGGGTAAAATAGAAATTGAAAGAATCCACGGATTATCTTCTGAAAAAGATATCAAAATAAAAATTCCCAGGAATATTATAGCCAAATTCCAGTACTCCCAGGTCAAGGAGAAAATATTGCAAGCATTCAGAAAGAAGCAATTCAAGTACAGTGGAGCCACAGTCAGGAAAACACAAGATTTAGCAGCTTCTACATTAAAGGAATGGAGGGTTTGGAATATGATATTACTGAGAGCAGTGGAGTTAGGGTTGCAACCAAGAACCACCTGCCCAGCAAAACTGAGTATAATCCTTCAGAGGAAAGGTGCTCCATTCAATGAAATGTGATTTTCAGGCATTTGTGATGAAAAGACTAGAACTGAATGGAAAATTTGATTTTCAAATATAGGACTTGGGAAAGCATGGTGGTAATCAGGAAAATGATATCATAAGGGACTTAATAAAATTCATCTGTTTACATTCCTACATGGGTGAATACCTTATTAGAATATGAGAATGTTTTCATTATTATGGCAGTTAGGAGTATATAGACAGAGGGCACAGGTGTGAGTTGAATATGAAGGGTGCTAGGCTATGGGACTCTACTGAGAGGGAGAACCAAGGCCACCTTGACCTTTGGTGCACAATAAGTTTTCTGCCATGTTGCAGAAACACCCTTGTTGAGTAAGGAGCAATGATTTGTGATCATGGGAATGGGTATGAGCCTGAAGGATCACAGCTAGTGGCTCATGAGCAGGGATGCCTTGACAAGGTATCTCTCCTGTGAGAGAGTTGCTAAATTAATGTATCAGCTCCTCTTCCATTGGCAGATACCATGCATATGCAAAGCCCACAAGCTGCTTCTCTGAATAGTGATTGGGGATTGTCTACTATTCACACATAGATCAAGCTTGCAAAAATGTACACCAATAAGGTTGTATGGGATAATAAACTGCAGCTCTTTTCACACTCTATGAGTCTCCCACCTCATTCATCTTGCCTCTGAGATCAAAGGGCTCATATGTTTTGAGCTCTTAAGACAGCTGCAACAGAAGGAATAATTATCTTTTTTAAAAAATGATGAAATTACCAGGTGAAAAAGAAATGTACTGAGAGAAAGAGAAAGGGAGAAGTGGGATGATGCAAATTATCTACCATAAAAAAGAGACAAGAAAAAGCTTTTACAATGGAGGGGAAAGGGATAAGAAGACGGAAAGTGAATGAATCTTACTCTCATCAGAAATGGCTCAAAAAGGAAATAACATACTTAGTCAACAAGGGTATAGAAATCTATCTTCTCCTGCAGGAAAACAGGATACTATAGGGGAGGGAATAGTTGATAGCAAACCACTTTTGAGGAAGAAACAGGGTGAAAGAAGAGAGAATAAAAGAGGGGAAATACAATTAGTGATAGTGATTGTAAAAACAATTTTGAAGCAAGTTTCTCTGATGGAATATTATTATTCTCTGGGAAATAATGAACAGGATGCTATCAGGAAAAATAAGAAATAAATAAGTGATTTTTTAAAAAAGAAAAACATCTCTATTTCAATCTCTATTTCAACCTACATTGTATATATGTAGGCAGCAACAATCACTCCACCATTAGTCTGCTATGCTAAAGTAAGCATGGAGCTAACAACATTTTCTACTGAGCCAGACTGGAGGTCTCAGCAGCTGATCTGTGCTTTGGCTGAGACCCTCCCTCCCATTGGCTTGCCCAGACACCATCAGCTCTGGGCTGCTCTTTTACCCAAGTAAGACTGACCTTTCCCAAAGTTCTTCCAAGCTAAATTGAGCTGGAAAATTGTTTCATTCATCTCTGTAAGTTCTGTTGTTCCAGAATCTACTGAGGGGTTTGATTCCATGTTGTTTCTGAGGGAAACTGGGAAGAGCTCAAACAACTTTTGAGCTTCTCTCCACTGTCTTGGCTCCTCCCATTTGGGGCTCTCTTAGCAACAATACTGAAGATATTAGCCATTTCCTTCTCCAGCTCATTTTATATATGACTGAGGTAGACAGTGAATACCCAGTGAATAGTCTAAGACTGGATACAAACTCATGAAGATTAATTTTCTTGATTTCAAGTCCAATGCTCTATCCATTTCACTGTCTAGTTATCCAAAATTATTATAATCAATATCAATACAATTTCTGTTGTTCCTTTTTATTTTCAATATCTTTTTAAAATTCAAAGTAAAATCTTCTTAATTGTATGCTTTATCTTTTTTCATTACTATTTAGCTGGCATGATGTATAACTGATGTAATATATTATCACAAAGCCACATTTTTTTCTCATTGTAATATTGTAATATAGATCATATAAAAGCAAAAAGCAAAAAACATCAAAAATAAGTTTTTAAACCACTGTTAAGATAAAACTGCAGTTCACCCAATGTATAATTGACATATATATGTATATAAATATAAATATATATCTTATTCAAGGGCATTTTGAAGAGATTATATATAATCAGCTACAAAGAAAGAAGAAAATTCTAAATCTCTGGCTTTCCCCAATTAACAGCTCTAATGAACCAAGTTAATTTCATTTATAAACTCCCCCAAAATAAGAAGTCAAAGAAAAATATTAATATTTTAATTCTTGAATTTTAGGTATAAATTTGACAGGACCAATTTAATATTAATCTAACAAATATATAAAGACCAGAGACTTTTTTTTTTTTTACTTAGTTCTCTATTCCACCCCATCATGCATACTTTTCATATTCAAGTTAGTATCACAACAAAATCCACTCTGCTCTGTTTCAAAAACTTCCACTTCCAAGTCCAGGGTATGTTAGGTGCTGTTCTTTAGATATAACTCTAAATTAATGAAAAGAACACTGAGGCAAGACTGCATGCATGTGTTAAAAACAGAGTTGATGAGAGAGCTTTGGGGAAGGCAAATATTCTTCATTCTGGTTTCAAGAACAGATACATGAGATTTCAGACTCTACTGGGGATCAACTTAAGGCACATGGAAAGAGACAAAATGTGGATGGCAGCCTTGTAGGCAAAGCTGGCCCCTGACCATATTTGGTATTTCTAGCTTTACCTCTCTAGACTTTGAAAAATTTCCCCTTAGGTCAATATTGGGGCCTCTGTCTTGATTGAGCAGAGATTTTATCTTGCTCCCATCTGAAAAGGACATTCTCTCTTTTTCTGGTATATACCAATTTATGCTTGCTATTTGCTTTAATAAATGATTTTACTATCTATTCAATATTGGTAAAGGTCTGCTTTAAGGTAATTAGCATTTGGTCAGAAAAGACCAAACTATAAGCATAAGCTACCAAAGAAGTTAGTAATTTTTGAACCTAAAAACTATGCCCCTAGATTAGCAATATTTAATAGAGTGGATAGATATAGTTCTAGGCTTCTATCATACTCTTTCTCAAAGTAGAACAAAGTGGCCAGTCTCATGCTTCTCCTTCTGCTCCTTGAAAGGCAAGGATCACATTCTCCCTTACAGAAGGGTAGATTAAAATTTCAGAGATATCTATTCGTGCTCCTTCTTGAGCTGCCTGTCTTTATTTTCAGACATTCTCTGTGAATACTCACATCTTCTATGAGCAATACCCCTTACATATAGAATGGTGGGACAAAATGCACATTTCAGGAGCTAAAAGATGAAAAGAGTAGAAGAAATGGATGCAGTGGTAGCAAACCAGTGTGTATAGGGGAAGAAAAGTAGAGTTCTAGGTTCAAGGTAAAGTATTTTCAATATTTTTGAAGCCAAAGATGTAGAAACCAAGGACAATATACCTGACCAAAAAAAATTTAAAAAGCTAAGCTTGGGAACAAAGTCCTTTAAGGAGTAATTCCTCTAGGATTTAGTACAGTAGATGGGAGGGAGTTATCTTATGAATAGCCAGGGGAGGCTATGGTCCCATTATCTCAGTAATCTCTCCTGTTACACAATTCTGGTATAGTTATGTTTTAAATTGTGTCTAGTTCTAGGTAAAACTGACTGCTAATATTTTCCAGCAAGCTTGCTGATGCAGCATAGTTATAATTCCACCTTTCTTGTCCTGGTTAATTTTTAGAAACTCCCTATTTTTTGCTACTGATCGCTCCTCCCTGACTCTACTGTTCCACTATTGACATGTGAACTGTCAAGCTGCCATGACCAAGCTTTTGTTTGAAAACTCCATTGGAACCCAGGTTCAAAGGAGCTATGGGCCTTAGATCAGAAAACACATCCTACTCCTGAATTAGGCTATGATGCTAGAATGCTGACCTGTTAGTCGGTTACATATTTTAAAAATCACTCCAAACCATTTATACTGTATACCATTCCTCTAAACTCCGCTCTAAATTTTCATGAAACTTTATTACTTCCATGATATTCTGCCCACTTAAATATTTTCTCTTCACATGAAAAAAACAAACAAACAAACAAACAGATTGCATTTGGCATAGTTATCCAAACTCAGACATTTTAGGAAGTTTCAGACATTGTCCTTACACTAAACAATTTCTCTAGATTTCATGTGACATGGGTCTTAATGATAATAATATAAACCATATGAACAGTTCTCTTCAGCATAATTCTCAGAGAATCCAAAAATTAACAATCTTTCTTGATGGTCCAGGTATACTATGATTCCTGGATCAAGGTGGCACAGAAGGAAATCCAGGCCAAGGTCCCTCCTCCCATGTGACTCTTACTGGAAATATACATTTCTCCTAAATGTACTCACTCCAAACTCTTCAGGCTTGATGTATATACCCTCCCTACCAGTCACATCACAATGACCCAACTGATAAATATCCCTTCCATGCTACTACTATTAAGCAAGCTTCTGTTTTGTTAAATGTTAGAGCATCTACAAGTGTCTCATGTCAATCCACTATGGAACCTAAAGTACCAGACTGGCCTGAGTGTGGTTTTCAGTCTCTAGCAATACTTACATTGCTGAGATCACAGATGCATTATAGTGTGAACTGGCGATAGTACCATAATTTCCAATTACTTAGCACAGGTAAACCAGAAAATGCAGGTTATGATATGTAACTGAACAGGTAACTCAGTCAGTTGGTTATGAGTATCTTGGACCAGAATTCAAAAAAAGGAAGAGAATAAACTGAATAGTTTTTCAATAATTATGCACTATATAAGACAATATAACTAACTCCCTGACACAAAAATTCAGCTTTCCATCATGAATTTGCAAAAATGTTGCTATGTGACCATGAGCTACGATACATCCTAATCCTCAAAGTTTCAAAATTGTTATTGGTCAAAAGAACAATGGAAAGATATACGGTTAGCAACATACTGCAAAGACAATATCAGAAGTGGAATAAAGAATGGCGTCTAGGAAATAAATGTGGGATCAGTAAAGGTAGTGAGCTGCTAAGGAAAGACCAAGGGATAACAGATGGACAGCCCTGGATCTAATCCTCCAATAAAATCCTTCACCATGGTACATATACGGAATTACTGAAGGCATATCATTGGTGCACAAACTCTAATAGTCCATCAGGCTGGAAAGCTTCTAACATGTCCTACAAACTAGTAAATAACTTGTCTGACACACGGCTAGATGTGTGACCACTTGCTGAAATTTTTTTTGCCCAAAGCAATTCATTCAACTCTACTAGAGTCCGGAGGAAGCTGTAATCTAGGAGGGCCCTCTATCTGTACAGATGAGATCACGATGTTCATTGATCAGGCCCTTGTATGCCAGGGACTTTGCTAAGCAGTGAGAAAGACAAAAACAAAACAATCTCTGCCCTCTGGGATCTTCTGCAGAAGTAAATGAAAGTGTAGTCCTGATGGGACGGTACAAACAGTTGTGTGAGGTACAATACTGTGAAATAACTGACGGGATCTTAGCCTTCCCAGAGCACGGTAGCCCCACCTTGCCCGGTTCCACGTTAAGTCCATCTTTCAACACCTACTACTCAGGACTTTGCATACAGTGAGTGCTCAGTAAGATATCTATCATGGGCTTCTGTTGACTTGGTTTCTCCCTCCCTCTCCTTTTTCTGTTTCTGTATCTCTCTCCGCCTTCCTTCTCCCCTTTCCCCCTCTCTCCTTCCCCTCCTCTCCTTCTGTTTCTCTGTCTGAATCTGTCTGCTGTCTCTCTAGCCCAAATCATCTATTTTTTTTGCTTTTCCCCTCCATCACACCCCTCACAGCGCCTACACCCTGTCCCCCAACGCCTCCAAAGCGAAACCCCTTTCCCGCCTTTTCCTCCCTGCCCCCCTCCACCTCTTAGGAACCTGAGGCCCCGAAGTTCCCAATTACCCAATCTCCGCATTATTGCTGGCCAAAGTCTCCCAGTTGCTAGGGGCAACAGGGGGGCCGAGTACAGCAAGGCCCAGTGAAGGGTGTTGTCATGGTTTCCGCTCCTCCTCTTTCCCCTCCACCTTAGGCACCGCCCCGCCTCCGCACCCCTAGGCGCCGGCGCCTACGCAATACGCTGGGGTGGCAGCTAGGCTCCACCTGGAGAAAAGGGGGTGGGGCTGGGGTCCTTTGGCTAAGAGGGAGGGGGAGGGGGCGGGCGCGGGGGGGAGGGGGAAATAAGAAAAGGGAAAGAGAGGAAGTGGAGCTGGCCCGTACGGTGGCCGAAGAGGGACGCGCTGTGCCAGAGGCTGCAGGATGGTAGGGAGTGCGAAGCTGGGGGAGGGGAAGTGAGGGGCGTGGGCTACACCCGCTGGGACATCTTGGGGGCCAAAGCCCGTATGGGCGGCGCACGCTTCTTCCACCCCAGAGGTGCCCTCCCCAAATCAGGCTGGCCTACAAGGGGAACGGGGGTAGAAGAGGAGATCCCAGAAGAGGCGCCGCCGCCCCAGGTGGAACCCTCTTTTCTTACCCCCCCCCCCCGCCCCGGTCCGCAGGGACTGCAGGGAGGGGGCGTCTGGAGCTGTGGGAGCCCTGGGAGCAGCACGGGGGCGTGGGGGGAGTGTCCCCGGAGTGCCTTACGGTCGGACCGCGCGTGGGCGTGGGGATCCGACTGGAGGCACCTGGGGACTTGGCCTGAGCTGCGGGCTCCAGTCTGTGGGGATTGGTGGAGGATAATGGTCAGTCCCGGGGTGATCCCCTCCCCCCGCCTCTCGGGAGGGTGGAGAGAAAGGTTCTCCTGGAGGAAGTTTCCGGGTCTCCGGCCCTCGGAAACCGGAGTCCGACTCCCCCCAGCCATCCTGCCCTCCCACCCTTCACCAGATCAGACCCTTCCCTTCCCTCGGCCACAGCTCCCCCGCACGCGCCCTTTCACCCCCCCCCCATGGCAGTTTCCGGTCTCGTTGCCTTCCTCCGCTGTTCAGACACCCCCACCTCCGTGCCCCGTCCCCTGCCCAAGTCCCCGCCAGCACCAAGTTCCTCTCCCCGGCCCAGCCCCTGGGTTTTTTTCATTAAACCCCAGTAACTTCCCACCGGTCCTGTGCCCAGTCTGTTGTGCAGTTTGCCTTACATACTTACAATGCATCCTCTGCCTGCCCCGAGTCCTTCCGTGCAACTCCGGTAGTCCCGCAGCCTGCAGGGGAGCCTCTGAAAGAGGGAAGTGGCCGTTCAGACAGGTGCTGCCCCCGATATTGGAGAAGGAAAACATTTCCCTCCCTTCATCCTCCCCAAATCTCAGTCAGCGTTTGCCATCCAACCCCGAAAATTAAATGTTTTCACCTAGCATTGCTGTTTGTTTCCTAGTGAAGAAGTAACCCTGTTCAAGTTTCTAGTGACTCGATTCCGGTACCTCGAATGACTTAGGTCTACCTGGTCTACCCCAGGGAAGATATTAGGAGTGGGAGATGTCCATGTAGCTTCTCCTAGGGAAGGGGTTGGAGAGGAAAGGGTAAGAGAATATGTCAGTTAAACACCTGAGGGAGAAGGAGAGCTTTGTGAGAGGACGGGTCCGAATCTAGGAGTAGACTGGCTCGCTCTAGGAACCCCAAACTAAAGAACTTCGCACTGCGTCGTCTAATTCAACTCCCGCCTGAAGCAAACCCCCTGGTGTTAGGAATTCTAGGAACTTTCTATTATACTACTTGCTACCTCATTTACCTTAAGCCTTTTTTTTTTTCTGAGGCTGGGGTTAAGTGACTTACCCAGGGTCACACAGCCACGAAGTGTTAAGTGTCTGAGACCAGATTTTGAACTCAGGTCCTCCTGAATTCAAGGCTGGTGCTCTATCCACTGCGCCACCTAGCTGCCCCTACCTTAAACCTTAATCTCATTTATTTTAGGCTTCGATTTCCTTCTCTAAAAGGAGGGGTTGGATCAACTTAATTTAAAACCTGAGGTCCATGAAATTGTTTTATTTGTTTTTTTTTTTTAATTTGATGATAATTTCTATGTCATTGGTTTGCTTTTTAAACCAATGCTTTTTTTTTTTTTTGTATTTAAAAATATTATTCTTAGAAGGGATCTTTATTCTTGCCCACAATGCCAGGGGTCCAAAAAAGGTTTAAGAACTGATGAACTAGATTAACTCAAAGATCCCTTTCTAATTTATGGTAGGACTTTCATTAGGGAACTATTTTCTGAAGCAGACCATTTCCCTTTTGGAAAACTCTTTGTGACTTTTTTCATTATCTTAAGCCAAAATCTGCCTTCCCGAAACTTTCTTTCTTTGACCCTGGAGAGTCTTAGATACCTGCATATTGGAGATGGGGGAAATTGGTAGGGGGGAAGGGAAGAAGCAGGATTTCTTGGGTTAGGAATAGGAAATTTGGAAGCTAGTACACTTGGTTTCAGTGCTGTGTATCAGACCTCCAAATCTGCAAACACTACTACCACCTCCACCCCACCCCTAGATGCGGTTCATGCTGCTGTTCAGCCGGCAGGGGAAGCTGCGGCTGCAGAAATGGTACCTGGCTATGTCAGACAAGGAGAGGAAAAAGATGGTTCGAGAGCTTATGCAGGTCGTCCTGGCCAGAAAGCCCAAGATGTGCAGCTTCCTGGAGTGGAGAGACCTCAAAGTTGTCTATAAGAGGTGATACCCAATTCTTAAAAATCTTTATCTCATCTCACATTTGCCTGGATCATGCTGAATGGGCATTTGGAGATGTTAACAGTGTGGGAGAGGAGGGGCTGCTTCAGGACTAGGCCCTTATTATTAACAATGGGGAATTGGTTAGGGCTGACAATAAAGAAGAAATGTCTCCAAATTCAATCTCCTTTCATGACCACACCCTTATTCACAAACTTTTCTCCCCTATATCTCAAACCCGACTATTCCTACAGTATCCTATCCCCGATCAGCAGATTCTTCCCCCTCTTCCAACCTTAGGTATATTGCCTCTAAGCCTCCATAGCACACATTCTGTTCCCCCTCCGAGCAAGCAAATAATTCAGTTTCTTGCTAAGTAAGTGGGTAAAAAGGAAAATTTTTATCTTCCCATGTATCTGTTCCTAAAATCAAAGGGAGGTGTCTGGCAGAACCACGTCTCTAACATTATCTTGAGACCTGTTCCTACAGGGTACCAAATGCCCCAGGAAGAAGTAGGTAGGGTATGGAGGGAGGAAATAGACTGGGAAAGGAACTAGAATCTTGAGAATCTGATGCCTGGGACCAAGAGCTGAAACAAGTGCTTGGGACTGGAGAGTTAGAAACTCTGATTCCTTTATCCTATTCCCTCATTTGTACAATATGTTCCTTTCCCCAGATATGCCAGCCTCTACTTCTGCTGTGCCATTGAGGGCCAGGATAATGAGCTCATCACACTGGAACTGATCCACCGATATGTGGAACTCCTGGACAAATATTTTGGCAGTGTAAGTTTCTCCCCAGCTTCACCACCTACCATCTCCCTCTGCCAAAACCAGGGAACCTTTTAGGCTTCCTCCAAGAGGATCAGAAGATAAATTAAGGGTAATGAGAACAGTAATCCTTTTTATAAAGATTTAAGCCTATTAGCCATGGCTCCTAATGAGCCCTTAGTGAGAATGGAAAAAGTAGAAATTTACTTCAGTCCCCAAAGTATGGGCATTTTGGGCATTAGACTTCAGAATCAGGAAAGATAGCTCAGATCTCAGATTGCAGGAGATAGTTTTTAATGCTACTGGCATTAGTAGAAAAAGAACTGATTTGGGAGTTTGATCTAGATTTGAACGCTGTCTGTGCCACATCATATCTCTGACCTTAGGCAAGTCAACTTGTGATTCAGTTTCCTCATCTGTTAAGTGAAGAAATTAGACATGATCTTCAATATTCATTCTGGAGCCTATGCAGAAACTCAGAACATAAAGAGATTAGTGGTGATGAGTATGGCAAAAGTTGAGTAAAGAAAAGAAGGGAACTGGGATTGTTATGGGATGAAAGGAAGTTAGCTATAAAAAGGAAAAGTAGGATGTGAAGTCTAGGTCATAAAAAGAAAAGATTTGGGAAAGGGAAACAGGTGGCAACAGTATTGGAAAGATCCATTCTCTGACTTATTCCTACTCCTCATCCTAGGATTGTATAGTAGGAAAACAACTGAATTTGGAATCAAAGAACATTAGGTTGAATCTTAGCTCTCTCTACTGCCTGTTCCATTCCATGGACAAATCACTTAAATTTTATATATCACTGTTATCCAGAAAAGATTGGATTAAAGTACCTAAAGTACCTTCTGGCCCTAAATTTGTGTTCTTATTATTTAGGTATGTGAACTTGACATCATCTTCAACTTTGAGAAGGCTTACTTCATCTTGGATGAATTTCTAATGGGTGGTGATGTCCAGGATACTTCTAAGAAAAGTGTGCTAAAGGCCATAGAACAAGCAGATCTACTACAGGAGGTATGGAGTGGGGGCAGTGCAGATAAGAATGATGGGGAGGATTTTCTATTCTACCCTTGGCACTGACCCTTTCTTGCCATTTTATGAGGATTCTCCAGGAGTAGAAGAAAGAGAAACCACTTTGTATTTGTTCCGTAGCTCAAATAATTACCCAGATCAACTTTAGTC
The DNA here is from genome assembly GCF_048593235.1 of Sminthopsis crassicaudata. NCBI lineage: Eukaryota > Metazoa > Chordata > Mammalia > Dasyuromorphia > Dasyuridae > Sminthopsis > Sminthopsis crassicaudata. Next base: position 295,082,122 of record NC_133620.1, read on the forward strand.
CCAGAAGCCCAAAAGCAAGATCTTAAAAGGAATATAGAAATCCCAGATTTTTATATTTACAATTTTTGTACCTTCTGTCCTTGAGGACTAAGGTCCTTTAGGACTCCTCAAAAGTTATATGAAGATAAGAGGGAATGTGACCCGGGTTCTCTCCTTTTATCTTTCTCATACATCCTCCGTGTAGCTTCTGGTTCCCAGGATGTTAAGATGGTGAACAGTAACAAGGGTATGTAGGCTAGGGTCAAAGGAGATTAGTTATTGGTTTTTCTGTTTACTGAGGCCACCAGCCCCCTCTGTGCCACTGCCGCCCAGCCTTCTGGTGCAGGAAGATGAGTCACCAGAATCCGCAGTGATGAGCAAAGCTGACTGGGAGGGAGGGGATTGGGGAAGGTGGGGGGGAAGGGGGCGCTGCCTCAGCTCTTTGGTGGGAGGAAAGACAAGAACTAAACTGCCTCACACAGTGAGTGTCCAGCTTCTCTATTCATTTGTCCTCTACCCAGTCCTTTTATACTTCCATTTGCCCATCATTCCCTTTAAGGGATTTGGGAGCCTGGCCTGCAACACTATGAACTAGTAGTCTTTAACCATCTCATCTAAGTCTCTGATCTCCTCTGAAATTTGATTCTCCTGTCACTTAGCACCTAATGCCTATGGTATCATAGACCTAAAGCCCTGGGACCTGAAAGGCCATCTAGTATAATCCCTTCATTTTACAGAGAAAGAAACTGGGCCAGAGAGCTTAAGAAATGGGCCCAAGGTCATCCAGGTAGTAAGCAAAAGAGGCAAGATCTGAGCACTGATCCTCGGATTCCAGGGCTAGTGTTTGTGCTATATCAATTTACTTCCCTACTATCTGTGCCACCCAAACTTATTGTACTTAGTTTTTTTATGTTCTTGGCTTTGGGGCTTTTAGGGGGTGATAGGCACACGTCTACATAGTGTGCTGTGGGTGGGGATTAATGAGGACTGGGGAGCTTCCTTATGGGAAGCTCTTAGCTGTCCTAGTCTTGGCCTCACATTTTCTCTCTCTCTCTCTCTCTCTCTCTCTCTCTCTCTCTCTCTCTCTCTCTCTCTCTCTCTCTCTCTCTCTCTCTCTCTCTCTCTCTCTCTCCTTCCCTCTCTCCTTCCCTCTCTCTCCTCCCTCTCCTCCCTCTCCCTCATTTCCTCTTTTTAATTTTCTCCTTTTCACTATTTTTTTTTGTCCCTCTTTTACTCCATCTCTTGTCTCCATTCATATTTCTATCCCCCCTTTTTTTGTCTATCACTCCATTTCTTCTTCATCCTATCTCTAACTTCTTTAGGAAGATGAGTCACCTCGAAGTGTCCTGGAGGAGATGGGTTTGGCATAGCTTCCCACCCTAATGGGAGATGCATTGCAGGGTTGCCATGCCTTGGCAGGCATGGCTGGTTGCTTCAAAGTCCACACATGTTCAGATCCCCTTTCCCTGTGGAATACCCTTCCCTTGCTCTCAGTTTTCTCTTGGAGAGAGCTGTGGGCTGGAATCCTTCAAACATTCCTTCTTTCTCTGACTTCTATCACTTCCTGTTCTTCACTGTTTCCAGTTGAAGTTTGAGAAATTGGATGGTAGAGAAGGACTACGACCAAGAAGAGAGGTGTAATAATGCCTCTCTCTCTTTCCCCTCCCTCTTTTGCCCCCCCCCCCCCATTCTGAGAACTTTGTCCAGTTCGCCGAAATTTTACTCCATTCTCACATACACTGTAAATATATAAATATGTCAGGTTAAAGGAAAATTGTTTTCAGCCCTCCAGTTACCCAAAGAAAAATAAACATATCTCCATTTCCTCCCCCTCCCTACTCCAATCAGCCAGGCCTTCATCTTTTCCTGAGAAAAGCAATTGTTAGTATATTAAAGAGGGGTGTCTCTTTCCTTATATTTCTCACCCCTGACCCTTTTAGGGTGTGTTTGAACTGCAGGGAAGAGCATAAGCTAATTTTTCAAATCTTAGGACTGAGGGAAGAGATCCAGGAAGGCTTGGGCCTGTTGAGAACTTAGTGGAACTCCAAATGGGTTTAAGGGGAGAGAGGGGAAAAGGGTGTTTATCTGTCTGTTTTCTTTTTCTCCTTGAAATAAAAGGAATATCATTTCTGGACTTTCTGCTTATGGTATAAATAACACTTCTAAGGTTCCTCACAAGAGAACAGTGCAAGTATAACTAAGAACTTGTCTGAGATCATGCAGAAATTGTATGGCTTTGGAATCCGAGTCTCTAATCCAGTTTTCTTCTTGTTGGTTTTCCTGTCCCCTCCACCAATTTCCCACTGGGGAAGAGAAAAACCTCTGGAAGGGGTTCCCTTATTTCAAGACTCTTATCTTGCAGGAAGAAAGCTAAAGTGTTCAGAGAATTGTAGGTGCTAAGGTCTTTCAAGAACATACTTTTTTTGCCCCCTCCCCATCACACCAGAGATTTCCCCTCTCATCTATGAAGCCTCTGCCCTGGTGGGAGTAGAAAAGGAAAACTAACTTACAACCTCCAAGAAAAGATTAAGGTTAGGATGAGTTAAGGTGCTAAAATATAATTTGATTGCCCCTTGATGAAATTGCCTCCTCTGCCTTCATAAGAAAGAAATGCCTAATGAGAGAATAGGAAGCTAGATGTTTGATATATCCATATCTTTTTGAGAGGAAGTGGATGGGAGGGGGTGGTAAATAAAAGAGAAAAAGTCTAATAAAATAGTCACTTTTATTTCTTAGCAAAACTATTTTCCCCACGAGGAGTATTTACAGCAGAGAAGGGAAGAAAGAGGTTGAGGTGTCTCAATTTGGGCAGAGTGGATCGAGGTCCTAGGAAAACCCTGGGGTCTGGGGCGGCTGCGATTCACAGCATACACAACTGGTATGGTTTTGTTTTTTTGGTTTTTTTTTTTTTTTTTTTTCCTTTTTATTATTGTTCACTGTTGGGAAATTTGGAAGAGGAATAGGGTGGCTTAGGGAAAGGGGACCCGAAGGGGAGACGAGTGTAGAAGTAATCTGTACAGTCCAGTTTCAGTTGCTCCTTTGATGCATCACTTGTGGTTGGAGTTAGAAGGACACGGGGGAGTTTTCCGGTACTCTCGAGTTTGAAGACGTGCTCCTTCCTTTCCTCTTATATTTCTTGGTATTTTCTCCCTTGCTTTTAGCCCCATTGATTCTATACCCTACTACAAGTGTGGGTACCTGTCTCCCACCGAAGATGGTTAAAAGGAAGGGGGTATATTGGGTGGGACCAGGTTAGCTGAGACAAGAGGGGTGGGACTTCCCCCACCCCGCAAAAAAAGGTAGGGAACCGCATGCAGAACACTAAACAGCAACACAGAGGGAGGCTTAGGGAGGTTCGCATAGGGGAAAAGAAGAGACCATCACGTATGGAAATCGGAGTCACGGGAACAGGTTGGGGCGTCGGAGCAGCACGTGCTCAATATAATTCTCCAGCTCCTCCTCCTCCTGCTGCTGCTTCTCTTCTTCCTCTTCGCCCCGACGCCCTTGTGGGCTAATGCCGAAGTGATACCGCGACCCCTCTGCGGGCTGTGCGTGGTAGTGATGGTGGCGGGTTGGGGAAGAGAAAGGTGGAAGGAGTGTCCGGGGTTGGATGTAGTTAGGAAAAGGGTAATTGGGTTCTGGGGGAAACACCTCATCCCGATCCCAGGGCGGGATCACCTCATTCCAATCCTGCAGCTCATCCTGGGCGGGGAAAGTTGGGGGTGGGGGGGACTTTGGGGAACGAGAATGAGTAGGCGCAAGGGGGGTCCGAGGGGGAGGTAGGGGCTCAGGAGGGGCGTTCTTCTTCCGTTTACGCTTTTCCTCCACCTCCTCAATGATGCTGACCACATCGTCTGCTGGCAGGTGGAGTTTAGTAGATAGCTCAATCAGGCTGTCAATTGTCTGCGGGTCCATCTCTTCCTCATCTTCTTCCCCTTCTTCTACCTGCCCCTTTCTCTTTTGACCTGGTGTCTCCTCTTGGGAGCGCTTGTCCTCAGCCCCAGCTTCCCCTTCCTCCTCCTCTGCAAATAGTAATGCATTCTGCCGCCCCCTCTCGACCTCCTCAGCCTCAGTCTCAGCGTCTTCATCTCCCTGATCGTCCTCCTCCCCGCCTCGTATCTCACCCTCTTCTTCCTCCTCCCTCTCCCTTTCTCCCTCCTCCTCCCCTTCCCCCTGAAGTCCGCGGTCCCCCACACCTCGCTCCAGGCCGCCGCCGCCTTGCAGCAGGTACTGAAGGAGCAAATCAGAGGCAAGATCAGCCAATCTTTCCTCTTGGGCTGCCGCCTGTCGCGTAGCCTCAGCCTGCCGCCTACCTGCCTCTACCTGGGCCAGGCCCCGCTGTAGGAGGCGCCCTCCACCTGGAAGCCTATTCATGGCTGCGCTTTCTGGGCGGCGCATTTTGGAGAAAGGTGCACTCTCGATCTGGCGCACCTTGTAGAGAGATGCGATATTTTCTCCCTGGCGTGTTTTTAAAATAGGCTCACTCTCACCCTGTCGCACCTCAGGAAGAGACACGCCCTCAAGCAATTGCTCCTGAAAGCGATGAGGATATGGGGGTGGGTGAGGGACACGCGCCTGAAACTCTCCCCAAGAAGCCCTCCATACGCGCTCAGGTCCTGGACTCTCCAGGTTGACTCGGGTTAATGTGTGGGTATGTGTTTCCGCCTCAGCCGCAGCAGCCTCTGGCTCTCGCTTAGCATTCCCTGGACTGAAAGAGCGTAATTCCTGGAGCAGAGATTCAAGTGCCTCCAGTTCCTCGGAAGGATCCGCACTCTCCGAGCTGCGCTCCTCTGAGATACGAGAAAGCGTCGGGGGTACCCCTATCTCTGGGGCCGGGCGGCTGTGAGTCTGGCTACGCACAGTTTCTGTTAGCAAAGCCTCTGCTTGCTGCTGCGGCTGCTGCGGCTGCTGCTGCAAGACCCCCGGAGCCGGGGGCGATGCAGAATGATCCAGCGCTTGTAACAAGACCGCGGCCAGCGCCCGTGGATCTACCCCCTGGAATAGATCTTCCTCTTCCTCAGACTCATGTTTTGGGCTTCTCTGCTCCCTTATTTCTGGATCTAGGCTTTCTCTTTCCTCTGGCTTCCTTTCTGCAGCTGCCAAGTTTTCGTGTTCAGATTTGGGAAGCGACTGCTCTGGGCGTCCCGGGGGCGCTGCTTGAAGACTGTCCATCAGTAGCAAGAGGCAGAAGAGGGCGGCAGCAGGCAGCTGTGGGAATCTCATGGCTGAGACTGGGGAAAGAATGATTTCCACGCTATAGAAAAGAAAAATAAAGTGGGGAAAAGGCAAGTGAAACGAGAGAAGCTGTCAGGGCTTCATTCAATACGTCTTCTCTGCTCCTTAAATTCCCTTCACGACCTCAAAATCTGGCGTTTCTCTAGGAGCTACCCTTGAAGTGCTATCCACTCCTATTATCTCGACTTCTCTCAAACCCTGAAGTGTCAAGACAGGGACCCTGAGGGAAAATGGGGCTATTATAATCTATGCAGTCCTAAAACGGGGAGGGGAACGCCTGGCAACGCTCACGTCTGTGTTCCCCCACCTCCACTTCGCCCCCGCTCCTTCTCGGAGCTATCTTCCTGTCACCGCCCACGTTGCTTCAAGGCTGAGAAAAAAATATCTGCTCCCCAAGGGACTCTCCAGATCGAGCGTAGGAGGCTCTATCTGGGAAAGGGGGGGGGGATAGCATCCTCCCTTCTGTCTATCTTCTTAAGGTCCCTTTGGCCCTACCCCTTCCCCCAAACTAGAGAAGACATCCTTTCAGCACACAGCCAAATCTGTGGGGGGTAGGGGAGTGGACAGACTGACAGAATAGTATTTACCAGCTAGGATTCGAGGAACGGGAAGAGTCTGGATTTTGAGGTAGGAGATGCTCCGAGTTTCGGTCCCGGAGCTGCGTTCGACTGTCGCCTCGGTCAGTTTCCAGCTGGTCTCTCTTCGCGTGGTCGATTCTCCGTCTCTCTCGCTAGCTTGCTCCCCCAAGCTTCAGCACGCTGGACAGCGCCCGCCCCGCCTCTTTATAAAGAGGAGCCAGTAGATCACATGGGGGGGTCTTCTCCGCCCGATTGACGTCAATGTTCATTCATGGGGAAGCGGGGTGAGTGGTGGAGGAGCCCTAATTGCGGCCGGTGATTGGAAGATTCCTCTCCTCCTCCCTATTCTGAGCCTGCGCATTGAAGAGTGAGGACTAACTGGCACTCTAGAGCCTAACGCCGGGGAAATGAATGAATGAATAAATGAAGCGAACACGGGGTTGGAGGAGGAGGGCAGTGAATGAATGAAGGAGAATGAGAAGAGAGGGAGGGAATGGATGGATGGAAGGAAAGAGGGAGGGGATGGGTGGATGGAAGAAAAGAAAAAAGGAAGGGAGGGAAGGAGGAAAAAAGAAGAAAGGAAGGAGAAAAGAAGGAAGAAGGAAAATGGGGAAGAGAAGAGAGAGATAAATATATAAGCCCCGGGAGTAAATGTAACCCCTAGTTGCCGCAAAGATCAATCTGTGGATTAAATTGGAGTAGTGTTTTAGAGCTTGACGGAAGAAGCGGAAAGCAGCCGGACACGAAATCAGGGCAGGAAGAATGCTTCCTGAAAGCTCCCAGTTGCTTGTGCCACACACATTATGAATGAAGGAAAGACAGATTTCTAAGCATGTGTTTGTGAATTCAAATGCTGAGCGTGTCTGAGTGTGAATGAATGATGGTGCGTGTACCTGGGTCTATGGTTGGTGATTAGTGGGGGGGGGGGGGGGGAGAAGGATGTGTGTGTGTGTGTGTGTGTGTGTGTGTGTGTTAGGAGAAAGGGGAAGGGGACTGAGTGGGCACATTTGAAAGAGTAGACCATGTGGTTCTATTTGTTCTTGCCAGTGGGTAGGGAAAGTGTGTCCTTTTGCCTTTTCTATTCACTATCCCCACCCCCACTAGCCCATCAGACTGCTGCCCCCATAGTCCTAGTGCCCCCGCCTCCACTGTTCTCTTTCATCCAACCCCCATCTCCACCACCATCCCATTCCTTTCTTGCAGGAAAGGAAGGACGTTTGGAGGGCGAGTCCATAAGGGGAGGGGGTTATAAATATAGGCTAGGGAATTTAGTTCTTGCTTTTCCAAATTCTTGAAAGCAACGGTTTGACTTCACCCCAAAGTGACAAAGACCATATCTTCCTCATTGCTTCCTTCCTTTACCCCCAAGTCCTTGTCTTGCGCAGCCAGGACAAGGGGGGCTGTCCTGGGGGGCTCAGGGCGGCTGGAGGTTCCGGCTGGGGAGGGGAGGGGGGACGATGACGCACAGATTGCGCAAAGAGAATCCATCAGCAAGCCGGGTCCGGTGAAGAGAGAACCGGCCGTGGGCGGAGGGGGTGGGGTGGGGTAGGTGGGGGAACGGAAGCTGGGTAGAGGGGAAGGGGGAGACGGAGGGGAGGTGTGCTGCGTCTACAGGAATGATGTAGAGGTAGGGTAGAGGGCGTTGCTTGGAGGGAAAAGAGGTGGGGGCTTGGACGCAAGACAGTGACTAGACTTACACAGACACCTTAGGAGATGCAGACACAGAGATACATATATACACAAAGCTGTGTCTGATTATCACGCTCTGTTTCTGTGATTTTCGAGCTTTCTGTTTCTCTGATCCTCTCAAATATACTTTTAGAGTATTTTTTCTCCTTCCATTCCCATCTTCTTTCCTTATTTTTTTTTTAACGTTATTTCACTTCCTCCCCCAGTTCTGCCCCAACCCCAACCCCCACTCCTTCATACACATACTCACGTGCTTTCCCTCCAAAGCCACCAGTGGCTTGTCAGCTCCATCAGCAGCTTTATTTTCCCAGAAAGAAATGTCCATAAGCTGGGGGAGGGGGGGAGAAGGAGGGGAGAGAGAGAGAGAGAGAGAGAGAGAGAGAGAGAGGAGAGAGAGAGAGAGAGAGAGAGAGAGAGAGAGAGAGAGAGAGAGAGAGAGAGAGAGAGAGAGAGAGAGAGTAGAGAGAGAAAGAGAGAGAGAGAAGAGAGAGAGAGAGAGACAGAGGAGAGAGAGAGAGAGAGTGGAGGGAGGGAGGTATGGGGTGGAGAAGGAGAGATGAATGGGGAAGATGAGATGAAGAGTGGAAATGTAGTGGAAGAATAAGGAGAGCTTGGAGAAGGAGCAGGAAAGGTGACCCTCTACCGACTTCTAAATTTCTTTTTTCACCCCACTTTCCTCTGTCTAGGACCTCTTTGATCTACTCTATTCTGCTCCTCTTACTGATCCGTTAATAGGTTTGATGGAGTGAGAGTAAGGAGAGAGTCACATTACCTTCCTGAAGAAAATGAATCAGATATGGCAAAGACCTTTATGGAGGGGGATGGTAAATGGGTGGGGTTGGTTGGGAGAACAGAGAGAGACATCGACAGAAATGGAGAATGAAAAGAGACAGGAAAGATACATTATATAGGAGGAGAAAGGGAGAGAGGGGGAAAACCCAATGTATTTCTGTTATCAGTATTAGAAGGCTAGCTAGGTGCTGCTGTGATTCTAGGCATATGGAGTTCTGTTTGTGGGAGTATTTCTTCAAAGCTGTGTGCATTGGTATATGCTTCCATTTCTGTATCTGTATATTCAGATGTGTGTCTGTGTTTCCATATATCTGTGAATATTTGGATTCTGTATCTGCTAATTTCTAGGCATCTGAGGTTTTATATGTGTTAATGGCAATGCATGTGTTGTATATGTATAATCATTCTTCTTGCTACATGTTTTCATCCTTTGTCTACATGCCTACCCCAGGTGGATACTAAATCAATACGTGTTGAATGAACATATGAATGAACTGAATGCATGAGTAAATGAATGAATTTTTCTCTATCTGTGTAGACATCTATTATGAGTATCTTTTTGTATATCTTCTACTATGTCATAATCTCCCTAGGTTATTATCTCTATTTCTCTGGTCTATAAGTTTTTATACTCCTACCTTACTCCTTTTCATGGTCCCCCTCTTCTTGCCCCACAACAAATTTGCCTTTCCTCCTTCTCTCTCTTCCTCTTTCATTCCTACCCCATTACCCAGCCCAAAGTGGTAGGGAGTTGCCAAGAATACTTTTTCATGCTGGAAAATGAGGGCTCTGGGTGGTAAGGTTGGGGGGGAGGGAGAATTAGAACTAAAAGGGTCTATATTATTTTTCTCCGTGATAGATAACTGGAGTGGAGGTGGAAAGGAAGGAGGGTGGAGGAAATACACCCTTTTCTTGTCTTTTAAGACATATATCTCTGTCCCTGTCAGTTCCCTTTTACTTTAGTTTCTTTCACCCTGCTCCACCTGGTGCCCTTCACACCTTGCTGTCTTTAACAATCTTTGGGGGAGGAATAGGTTGGGATGAAAGTGAGATGGGGCAAGCCCTGGGGATGTGGGAGGTGGGTCAGGGAAAAGACACAGGAATAGAAAGCTAAAGAAATACAGGGAAAAAGAGACTGATGTAGAGAGACATTTAGGGGTATAGATGTAGTCTTTCTCTGTGTAATAGTCTTTATGTTTTGGGTTTTTTTTTAAACTTCCTCTGAGTCTCATTCTCTCTATAGGAAGGTAGAAGATAGGGTAAGGGCTCTAGAGATAGAATAGGTAGAATATGACAAAAGCTTGAGAGTGGAAAGACCAATGAATTTCTAAACTGTGCCCTTGGTTTAGGAGAAGGGGGGTTTCGGTCCAGTGACTCCATATCCCCTTCCCTTCCCTCCCGCCCTCCCCCAACCGGTGACTCACCTCTGCAGCCTCTCAGTGCGTCAGCAAAGGGTGGGGGGTGGGGGACGGGGGGCGGGGGGGCTGCTGAGGAGGAAGAAATAGGGGTCTGGACTTCAGAAAGGATACTTAGAAGGGAGCTGGAGGGCACTCCGAAAATCCCACCATTGCCCTATCGGCATCCCAATCCCCAACCCAATAAGGGGTAGGGGTCTTGAAAAGACTTGGGAAGAGGTTGGGGGAATACTAAGACAACAGAAGCATAAGATAAGCTTCTGGATTTGGTAACCTATCTTCTTAGTCCCCATCTTTGGGGTCTTAGCCACTAATGGAGGGGGAGGGGAGTCCTGAAGAGACTAGGGAGGGTGAGACCGACGCAGAGATGAGTCACCAAGAATGGGAGTGAAAAAGACAGAGATACAGAGAGACACAGAGACAGAGACATGCAAAGAGACAGCTCAGAGAGACCTCTAGAAAGCACATATAAATACCCCTACTGAAAGGTAGGAGCAAACTGAGGGGGGGAACCCAAGAATTTGTGCATCCTTAATTTTCTATCCCCCCCATTTCCATTTTCCCCTCCTCCTCCCTTCTTTCTTCCTCTCTCTGTCTCTCTCTCTCTCTGTCTCTCTCTCTCTCTGTCTCTCTCTCTCTCTGTCTCTGTCTCTCTCGCACACACAGACACAGAAGAAAGCAATAGAATACACTTATACACTAGAACACTACACATACACTCATATACATGTAAGTATAGATATATGTACATATAATACATAAAATATGCTCCTAAAGTCACACAGACACACCCATATATACGTACAGTTTCATTCGGAATCTGACAGACTCTGATTCACACATATATAGTCTCATGCACTCTCACAGGGCCATGCTGAGGGTGTGGCTAGTGTGGCTAAGACAGAGCCAACTTAACCCTTGTGACCAGAGTTTCTTCACCCAATATGGGGGGGGGGGGTGAGGTTGGAAGGGGGGACACTAAAAACGTGGAGTGGATGACATTGGAAAAGAGGAGTCAATACATTATGGTTCCTTATTTCCCCGAATACAGACTCAGGGACACGAAAAGACCACACACACACACACACACACACACACACACACACACACACCATTTCAGGAAAACATATATTCAAAAAAAACATTTATTAAATACCGTCTTCCATCACACTGTCTCAAATACACCCACACAGATGTACATAGTTCTATACGCATGCACACACTCATGCAAAGAGGCACAAAGACATAAACATATAGACACATTCATAAAGACACCACCTTTTACTTCAATCTAATCCTTCTTCATGTGTTTTGGACGCCCCCATGTGCTCTCTTCAGGTATTGCAGCTTTTGCTGCTTGAGTTTTGACCTTTAGTCTTGTTCTAGCTTTAGAGTTGAGGCAGGCAGGCAGGCAGGCAGGCAGGGAAGTGAGATTTTAGTTCCTAGAAAGGAGAAGGGAACTAGAGAGGAAGATTTAAGTGTGTCCCTCAGTTCTTTAAAAGAAAACAGGGATCCAGAATTGGGTTCCAGATGAGTAACCAGTCCAAAAAAAGGAATGTTTCTAAGGAGGCTTAATCCCCCCCTCCCTTTCAGAAATGCCACAGAATGGAATTGTACCTTCAAATCTTGGCCACTTGAGCCTGAAAAGGAGAGGGGGATGCAATGGAAATACCCCTTTATGGGAACCAGATTCTAGTCTCAGTTTTGGTACTGGCTGGGTATTTAATCTTGAGAAAGTCTCTCTCTTGCACACACACACAGAAGAAAGCACTAGAATACACTTATACACTAGAACACTACCCATACTCATACATGTAAGTACAGATATATGTACATATAACACATAAAATATGCCCCTAAAATCACACAGACACACCCATATATAGGTACAGTTTCATTCGGAATCTGATTCACTTTTCTCTCTGAGCATTCTAAAGTACCTTCTAGGTTTGATATTCTATGTCTGTATGATAACAAATGAAAATTAATACAAACGTTAATGAGTTGGTTCATCTTATTGTAATACATTTGGGAGAAGGGAAAATGATATATAATCTGGGTAGGAAAATTAAAGGAAATTTGTCTTTTTGGGCCAAACAAAATTGCAAAACCTGCTGCTGAGAACTGAACAGTTATAGACAAAATTTCAAAGTTAGGTAAAGAGTAACTTTTGTATCCTGCTTCGATGTCTCAACAACTCTCCTATATTTAGCTCCCTCCAAATCTAGGACTGTCTCTTTTATTTCACTCTTACACAAAACACATATCTAAATGAAGCTATTCATACTGGGTAAGGAATAATTTTCACTTTCTTTTTGCCAGAATCGTTGTGAGGAAAAGAACTTGATTAATCACAATATTCTTGCTGTTTATCAAAAAAAAAAAAAAAAACCATTCTTTCTCCCCACTTCAGATATTCTCACTGGCTGTCCCATTTTCAAATACTTTCCCTACTCATCTCTGCCTCCCAGTTTCCTTGATTTCTTTCAAATCTCAGCTAAAATCCCACTTTCTACAGTAAACCTTTTCCTAATCCCCCTTAATTCTAGTGCCTTCCTCTGTTAATGATTTCCTTTTGATTCTGCATAAAGCTTATTTGTACATAGTCGTTTGTTTGTTATTACTTTAAATTATGAGTTGCATGAAGACAAGGACTATCATTTGACACTTTTTGTATCCCCAGTGCTTAGCACAGTGCCTGGTACATAGTAAACATTTAATAATTTTTTATCAACTGATTGATGACTAATTTTTGTAGGTGTTAAGTCAATTGCTCTAGTCAACTCCCTATCACCAGCAACTTTTATCTAAGGATCCTTTAAGACAATTCCTCCCCAAGGGAAGTTTACATTTGAATAGGGAGCTCCCTAAAAACCAAAAATCCTTCCAGAGACAAAGGAAATTAAGGACATTTTAAAAACATGATTTCTTGACCATCTCTATCCTAAAACTAAGGGTGGATCCACAAATTATTTACCAGACATTCCCTAATTAGTGAGGAAAGCTATGCACAACTATGCTATATCCTATTCTTTAGAGTGTTTCTCAGTTTCATCCACTTACACTTGAATTAGAATACTGGACTGAGGAACTTTCCTCTTGACTGGGCATCAAACTCCTTCCTTAGTGTTGAGGAATGAGGTAATGAGGGAGGGGGGCTATGATATCCATAACAACCAATTATCTAAAGCTAGAGGAAAATATATAGAGGGACAAGTTAGGGGAAAAGGAATTTTAAGAGAAGAGGAAGTAGAAGAAATTGGGTAGATATAAGGAAAAAGGAATGGAGTGGCTTTGTGATGAGTGTGTGTATGTATTATACATATATACATGCATATATATATATATACACACACACACACACATATATATATATATATACACATAGCATATAAAGAGTTTAGTGAAGAAATAGAAAAGCTACTGAAAGTATATAGTGTGTCTATATTTAGGTAAATGAATGCTCAGAAAAGCTGGCATCAAGATAATTAAGAAAGAGGGCCCCTCAAAGTTAAAGAAAATTGCTCTTAATCTCTAGAAATTCTGCCTAGTGTTTTGGTATCAATGTGAACTATCTATGTTTGGGGAGAACACTAGGAAAATAAAGTATTGAGGGGATAGATACAACAGAGAGGAAATATAAAATAGGTAAAGACAGAGAAAATAAGAGAGAATAGAGAAGAAGAGGAAAGGTTGACAGAAGGAAAGGATTTAGAAGGAAGTACAGAAAGGCAGAGGGAAATAGTCTTTAAAAAATAAAAAATAAAAAACTAGGGCCAGTTTGAGGTAAAGGAAGGGAGAAAGAGAAAAGACAGAGTAATGGCAGAGAAAAGGGGAAAGATAACCCAGAGGGAATAGAGGAAACAATAGGAAGAAAAGAGGAGCCAGGGGAGAAGAAAGGAGGAGGGTAAAGGAGGAACAGAAGGCAAAGTAGAGATAGAAGAAGGAAAAGTATGAAATCAAGGAGGGATTTGATAAGGTTGAAAAAAGAGATAGTTCAAGATAAAAATAATTAACAGGAAAATTCTTGTCTTGGGAGAGGTTAAAAGGAGATGATTTGAGATACAAATGATTAAGAGAAATTCCTTTCTTATTTACAAGTATCTTTGGAACCTCTTGGATAACATCTCTGTGTAAACATTGTTTTATGACCCTAGTTATGTATAAAAGGAAGTTCTAAAAATGGAATCCTCAAACTCAGTTTACATCTGCCTTGTGCCCCCCAACTGGCGTCCCTTGCCAGGCAGTTTGGCCTTTCTGGAGGCCAAATCCCTGTCTATCCCTTTACTATCAATAAAGACTTTGTTTTGATACAGCACTGAGTAGGGAATTCATTCACTACCGGACCTGCCTTTGGGAAGGAGAGAGATTAATCAGACCTGAGGAGAAGAGCTGATCCATTTCCGCTTTGAGAGCCACAAATTACTTCTTATCAGGATATATCCCTGAAGATGGGAGACGAAGAACAGCTTAAGTTTGGAGAGGTGAGTTGGGGAAGAGTTTCTAAAGTGCTTTTTTCCTCTCTAGGGAAGTTTTGCTAGAGTACTCCCAATTCCTTTCTTTTTTTCCCCAGATGCTGACTGATGGTACATATTTTCTAATATAACCCGTACCTTCTCCAACCCCAAATTAGCTCAGGAAAAATTGGTCAACCATCACTAGATGATACATAATGTTAAAACCAAAAAGTCAAGGGAACTGCAGGTGCCTTGGTATCTGAGTACCATCCCTACAAAAAGCATTGTGAAGTAGTCCCACATGTTGGTCTCCATAATCTCTATACTACCAAATGTCCTTGACAACTAGAAGGCTCTTGATGTAAGGTTTCCAGTCCACAAAATTAATCCTGCCCAAGAATACATTCTGATATACCAGTGGTAACATTGGCACCAGAGCCCTATCTCCATTAACTCATACAGTTTTAGATGGCAGCAGAGAGGTGGCAAAAGTCCAAAGGTTCAAAAGGCGTAAAGGTGCCAAAAGTCCAAAAGTTGAAGCAAGAGGATTCAATAGGGAAGAAGCTAGGGGAAAGAAGAGGGTTAAAGAAGGGAGGGGAAAGTTGCTTGGCCTGTCATTTGTCTTCTCTAGGCAAGTATCTTCCTCTATCTAGTGAAACTAGATATTTGGGAAATCTTTCTGCTCTACTATAAGTCCATTCCTATAAGAGAACATCTTAGGGAAGGGAAGGATTGCCTAAAATACATTTCTAAATTTGGCTCCCTGGGTTCTAGGGAGAATAAGTGACAAGTGTAAGAATGCTATGGAGCTGATGGTCAGGATACCTGACCTGAGTCCCTAAAAACAGAGAGAGCATATTAAATTGAGGGTTGAGGGAAAAGAAATCTGGCTCTGAGAAAATGGCCAGATGGATTCAGAGCACAATATCTTTCTTGGGACAAATAACATTCTTAACACAAAATGTTTATTGAATTGTATGACTGGGCCTCTAAAAGGGGATGGTGCACTAAGAAGAAAAGGGATTGGCAGCGCAAACTTGAAGCCGGGAAGCAAGGGAAAGATGACTAAAGAGCTGAAATCCAGGAGATACAGAACACTGGAGCAGGGCCACTCTATGGGATCCCCTCACCTGCCTAGTAAGTTATTTTTCCAGTTCCTGAGGGTTTACTTAGTTATATCATTGAACAATGCTACTTTGAACCATAGGTAATGCTGCTTAACTAGCTGTAAACAAGTGTGGCACTTAGGAGATCACCCACCACCCCAATGACCCCAAGACTTCAGTGATACCTTTTGGGAAGAGAGGCTCAAGAGAAAAGCCCCCTAGATTCTCTCCTAGGGATGCTGTGGCTCTAGGTATCCTCACCCTGGGGGGGGAGGGGGGCATCTCTCTGGATTCCTTGTAAAGCTTGACATCACACACACATATATACACATGTACAACTTCAAGCATCACTTCTTTCTTATGTTCTTTCAATTATTTCCAATGTATCCTGTGTCTATATCCCTTCCTATCTTCTATCCTTCAGGATCTAGTCTAGATTTGCCCTTACCCTTCTCTCACAGATCAGATTATCCAAGCCTGGTTTCTACTGTCCTCTACCTAATATTCTGTCAGAACGTGTTTGATTAGATAACAAAATTCTACCTCTGAATGGTCCTGCCCTTAGCCCTCGTCACAGTCTTGGTTTGACCCCTATCTCTGTTGTGCCATAGTTCTTTTAATTGCCCTGCCTCAGTTTCCCTAAATTGTTCCGCTTGTTTCCTTAATTGTTCCTGCCTCAATCCCCTTAATTGCAAACCCACCCCCCCTCCAATGCATTAAGATTGATATAACTATTTGCTCTAAAGTTATAAATTGTCAATGTGTAAACTTAGAAAAGGGGACTCCAGACATTGTGTCTATAGTCTGACACTTTCTTAACTCCCAGTTTGTTAGAATTTATGGTCCTACCCCCCAACCTGTCAGAGCTGTCAGAGTTG
Organism: Sminthopsis crassicaudata; assembly: GCF_048593235.1. Taxonomy (NCBI): domain Eukaryota; kingdom Metazoa; phylum Chordata; class Mammalia; order Dasyuromorphia; family Dasyuridae; genus Sminthopsis; species Sminthopsis crassicaudata. The sequence continues at coordinate 295,098,251 of NC_133620.1, forward strand.
ATGATTCCTGCCTAAAGATTCCTGCTCACCAGAGTTTGGACTCCACTCCCCTGCCTTTGTTTAGCTACTATGTATAAATATATCACTGAGAACTTGAATTGGCTGCTGAATACTGGATGGATGCTGGATTCTTGGAGATGATAGTCTTCAAAGCTCTGGGACCAAACCATGGATCCATTTGGTCGAAGTAAATCTCTCCCACTTAATTATTAAAAAACTGTCTAATCTCTATCTTGCCTCAGTTTCTCTGGCATTACTCCTCCATGTCCTTCAATTTATTTCTCTCTACTTCATCATGTAGAATTCTCAAAGTCTAGTTCCAATTTACTAATAGCTTGGAGCTCTCTTTCTCTCTTCAATAGTCTCAAATCCTTTTAATCCCATCCCACAGTTCACTCCATTATAGTTACCTTTTGACTCCACCTCTTGACCTTGCCCTATTGAAACAAATTACAGGTTCTTATTGGCCTCATTCTCCATTGTCCCACCTTAGTATGGTTCTCAGTCTCCTAAATCTAAATCTAAAATAAATCCCACCCTCATGAGCTCATCTCACTCCTGTTCTTTGCCCTAGTTTAGGCACTTGAGGAATGAGCAACTGGGCAGATTATGGAAGCAATTGTAGTTGTCCCAAGAGATAGTATCTTTTAATGGGTGGAGACTCTTGCTAGGTGGCCACTACAAAGTCCAAAGGCTCTGCTCCTGCCTCAGGCCTGAACCCCGACCTTAGAGTAAAGCTCCATCTCAGCTACTCCTCCCCTGGGCACTGATCCATTTCTGGCTCTTGTTCTATCCTTGAGTTATTTTTCTTTCCTTAAAAAAAAAAAAAAAAAAAAAATTCATTTTAAACATAAATACAAGATAATAAAATTTAAAAAAAGGGACAATAAGAAAAGGTTCTTTTTTTTTTAAATTAATTTTATAATTATAACATTTTTTTTGACAGTACATATGCATAGGTAATTTTTTACAACATTATCCCTTGCACTCCCTTCTGTTCTAAATTTTCCCCTCCTTCCCGCCACCCTCTCCCCTAGATGGCAGGCATTCCCATACATATTAAATATGTTATAGTATATTCTAGATACAATATATGTGTGCAGAACCGAATTTTTTGTTGTTGTTGCAAAGGAAGAATTAGATTCAGAAGGTAAAAGTTACCTGGGGGAAAAAAATGCAAACACTTTACACTCATTTCCCAGTGTTCCTTCTCCGTGTGTAGCTGATTCTGTCCATCATTGATCAACTGCATCTGAGTTAAATCTTCTCTTTTTGAACATATACACTTCCATCAGAATACATCCTCATACAGTATTGTTGTTGAAGTGTATAATGATCTCCTGGTTCTGCTCATTTCACTCAGCATTAGTTCATGTAGGTCTCTCCAAGCCTCTCTGTATTCATCCTGATGGTCATTTCTTACAGAGCAATAATATTCCATAACATTCATATACAATAATTTATCTAACCATTCTCCAATTGATGGGCATCCATTCATTTTCCAGTTTCTAGCCACTACAAAAAAGGGCTGCCACAAACATTTTGGCACATGCAGGTCTCTTTCTCTTCTTTAATATTTCTTTGGGATATAAGCCCAGTAGTAGCACTGCTGGATCAAAGGGTATGCACAGTTTGATAACTTTTTGGGCATAGTTCCAAATTGCTCTCCAGAATGGTTGGATTATTTCACAACTCCACCAACAATGCATCAGTGTCCCAGTTTTCCTATATCCCCTCCAACATTCATCATTATTTTTTCCTGTCATCTTAGCCAATCTAACAGGTGTGTAGTGGTATCTCAGAGTTGTCTTAATTTGCATTTCTCTGATCAATAGTGATTTGGAACACTCTTTCATATGAATGAAAATAGTTTCAATTTCATCATCTGAAAATTGTCTGTTCATATCCTTTGACAATTTATCAATTGGAGAATGGCTTTATTTCAATAAGAAATCAATTCAATTCAAAACAATCAACTTCCACTTCAAGAAAACCTAAATGATAAATACTACACATTATTTTCAAAACTACCTAACTTTTCTTTTTCTTTCTTTGTAGGTTTTCTTTTGTTCTCTACCATGTAATTTTTACTTTAATTTTTGCTCCCTCCTCAACCCCAACCCCACCATCTTAAAGAAGTTTTGTTTTAATTTTCTGCATTCTTTTTATTCTTAGCTAGATTGGTTTTATTTTTATAAGAAAATTTCAATTTAAAATAATTGAAATTATCTATTTCATGCCTCATGAATTTGCTACTGCTAAATCTCCCTTTTTTACATCTCTTTTCCCCCTGGTTTCTTTGAAATTCCTGACATTTTATACTTTCTTATCATTTTTTCTAACTCAGTAAGATAATTTCTTAGTAATTTAATTGGAATGGCATTGAATAAATAGATTAGTTAGGTAGCATGGTCATTTTTTTCAAATTTTATTGGCTTCACCTAACCATGAACAATAAACACTGCTCCAATTATTTAAATCTGGTTTTATTTGTATAAAGTGTTTTATGTTTATGTTCATATAGCTCCTGTGTCTGTTTTGGCAGATGTTTGCTCTCAGATATTTTATACTGTCAATTTTTTAAGAGGTCTAAAACAATATTACTGAATAATATTGGTCACATATAGTGTAGTTTCCCTATTTTCTCTTTTGATTATAATCTATTTTAACTTTGAGATCATTATTACTACCCTCTGCTTTTTTAATATAATAAATTCTACTCCTTTATTTTGTCTGTGTATATCCCTCATTTTTATTGTTTCCTGAAAGCAGCATATTGTTGAATTCAAAAATTTAATCTATTTCCATTTTATGAGTAAATTCATTTCATCCACATTCTGTTATAATTACTTGTGTATTTCCCTCCTTCCTTTTTTTCCTCATCCCTACTTACCTTATTGCTCCTCACTCCTCTTGTTGTGTGTTGTGCCCTTTTATTGTGCTTAGGATTATTTGATAATTCTTATTGAAAAAGGGGTAGCTTTTTTTAGTTTAACTATCTTTCATTAAATATGAATCCAGATCATTTTCAAAAGTCATAGCAGCCATCTATGGTTAGACTCTTTCTCCTTTGCTAATTCATTTTTACTTTTGTTTAACAGCTATTAATATAAACAAGTTTTAGTCTCAACTTTGGGTCTTTCTTACAGATCTGAGATCTGTCCTGGAGCCCAACCTTGGACTCTCCTCTCCACCACTAAACTATGGCTAGGAAACCCAGCCAAGCTGTCCTGCAAATGCTCTTGCTCCCTGGGTCTCTTCAGTGGTTGCAAACTACAGTTGTCCTTACTGTCCTGGAACTGAAACAAAGACCTTCTTTCCTGCAAGAACCCATAGAGAGCTGGGATCTGCCCCTTTGCTATCTCACTCCTTCTCCCCAACAGTCATAACATAGGACCAGTCTGATCAGGCCAGCTGTACTTGGCACTCCTAGATAGTGAAAGGTCTTTCAGGCTCCTCCTACTTAGCCTTCAAACCCCCATACAATTCATGGGGTGAAAGTTCCTGTGACTGAGCTGTGTCCCAATTCAAAAGTCCACAGGGCTTGTTTTTTGGTTCCTCAGAATTTGCCTGTGGATATTTGCACTTCACTGAACCTCTGACACTGGAAGTCTGGTCTTTCCTCTAGTCTTCTCAATATATCTTAAAAGGACAACTGTTTTATCCCAACTTCTATTTATTTCTGCTACTGTGTTCCCTCTGAGACAATATTCTGTCTTTTTGTGGAGGAAATTTGCAGAGGTGAAAAGTTGTTTGCTCTTGTTTTTCTAACCTACTCTGCCATCTTCCCTCCCTGAGTTTCTAACTTAATGGATAAGGTAAAGAACATGTTAGTCTCACGCACACATACACACACACACACATATTGCATATTGTGGCACTGGGGTCCTAAGTCTTTTCTTAAAGCTTTACCCTTTCCATGTCTACTTCCTCTCTGTCCTATAGGACACCCTGAAAGGGGAGACTCCTCCATTTTACAGTTAGAGCTTTCTGACATTCTCTATCCTACCTCTGATCCAGTAATTTTTACTCTACCAGGGCCTAGATTATTTATTTCCTAACTAATGTCTAATTTTGGGCTGATGCATAATTCCATCTCTCAAGCCCTTCATTCTTCCATCATTATCATCATCATCATCATACACACACACACACACACACACACACACACACTTCAAGATTAGCCTAAGAAGCAACTCTGGGAAATATATTACCTATTCTGGCCTCTGTGGGAGTTGGACCCCAGAAACAAGCAGGTTGCAGGTTTCTCAGATCCACTTTCTGATCTACAAGGCAACCTCAACAAAATAATGACTAACATGACTGAGTAATTTATGCAAAACTTAAAGGGCACAAGACATTTTAGACTTGCAAATGGGAAGACATATAACTCTTATATAACATAGCTGTGATGGGGGAGCTCAATAATTTTTTGAGATTACAAAGAGGTCTTGAGATGATCTAGATTAACTAAAAGGGGTTTGCCTTATTCCATACTACCATTCTTCAGGAAGAAGGGTCAGAGTAAACAACTGGAAATTGGGTTGAATTCAGATCAAATTTTTCACAGTGTCTCTGATTTCAGCTAAGACTCTGTACATCCTAAGAGTCAGTTCATTTGGCTGTAACATATTTCTTTTTCTTTGATACTCAACATCAGCTCAGCAAGAAGCACCTGGGTGATGCAGTAGATAGAGTAATGGGCTTGAAGTCAGGAAGATTTATCATCTGAGTTCAAATCTGGCCTCAGACACTTACTAGCTGGACAAGTCATTTAATCCCCGTTGCCTCAGTTTCCTCATGTGTAAAATGAGCTGGAGAAAGAAATGGGAAAACCACCCCAGTATCTTTGCCAAGAAAACTCTAAATGGGGTCATAAAGGGTCACTGAATAAACTGCCTTAGCACTCTAAGTTGTCTCTCCTGATTGGAGGGCCAGAAGATGAAACAAAGAACTTCCAAATCATCCCTTTATAGAGAATTTAGCTTCCTTTTGTGTTTTGTCTTCTCTGATCTTAAGGATGGTAAGCTCCTTAAGGTCAGGGACTGTCTTTCTTTTTAAAATTTGTATACTGAATACTTAGTACAATACCTGGCACCTACTAGATATTTTTAAAATTATTATTATTAATTATAAATATAAATATAAAATAAATATGAATTAATTATACATAACTATACTTTTTTTTTGACAGTACATATATGCATGGGTAATGTTTGTTGTTTTGTTTTGTTTTGTTTTTTTTACAACATTATCCCTTGTATTCACTTTTCAAAATTTTCCCCTCCTTCCCTTTACTCCCTCCCTTAGATGACAGGCAATCATATACATAATAAGTGTGTTACGAACCTACTAGATACTTAAATGTTTATTGACTATTCACTAGAGGAAGAGACAGAGTCCCAAAGTAGTGCCAACATTCTTCACATACTGTCTCTTTTCCCCACGCTATCTGTCCCCATCTAAAAACACACTATATCATGACATTAGCTCAGAAACTACATTAGAAAATTGTGCAATAGAATCAGCATGTATCTTAGCTTAGATGCTATCTTCTCTTTCTCTATCCAGTAAAAGTTGCCAAAGTCTTATTTTTTCTATCTACTCCATGATTTGTTTCCTACTTTCCTCTACATTTAATCTGCCAAAACCCTAGTTTAGGCCCTAACCAGAGGATTACAATAGCCTTTTAATTGTTCACTCTTCTCTCCAATATATACTCCATACAGCTAAAAATAATCTTTCTGTGTCAAGATCCTAACCATATTGCACTTCTATATGAAAATTATTTCAATTTTAGACAAGTTTGAATTGGATTGTGAATAGTATTAAAAGATAGATCAAGAAGTTTGAATCTTATCTTATAGACAAGAAGAACCAATGAAAGTTTTTGTATGGAGTGTTTCTCCATCACTCTTTTCCATGCACTCTACATTCCAGCTAAGTTAAACTTGGAAAATGGACATGTGAACATCAAGCTCTGAGCATTCTTTTTTCCTTACTTTAAAAAAAAAAAAAAAAAAAAAATTTAAATTCTTGAACTTAAATACTAATAAAGAATAAAACAGTATAGGGGGCAGCTAGGTGGCAGCTAGGTGGCGCAGTGGATAGAGCACCAGCCTTGAATTCTGGAGGACCTGAGTTCAAATCTGATCTCAGACACTTAAGACTTCCTAGCTGTGTGACCCTGGGCAAGTCACTTAACCCCAACCTCAAAAAAATAAAAAAAATAAAAAATAAAAAAAAGAATAAAACAGTATAAAATACTTCAATAGGTTAAAAAAAACAACTGAGATTTGAAGAAATATCTCTTCCCATTTATAGTAGAAACTTTTAGTTCTTACATAATCCTAAATTTAATTGTTTTATTTTCAATGAGAGAGAGAGAGAAAGAGAGAGAGAGGCTTAATGAATACTTAACTAGAAAGGACCTATTAAGGAAGATGCAATCTACTTTCAGAAAAAAACCTGATAAATAAAAGTATGTATATGATTTATAAGTATAGATAATATATACACATATATGTAATGGTACATATATAATGGTAGGCTTCTCTAGGGTAGGGTGGAGGAAAAGGGGGGGGAATACACAGCAGAGAACAAAAAAAAAAAAAATTTAGAAGGAAACAAAAAAGCAGGATAGCTTTGAAAATGATGTATAGTATTTATTACATAGGTTTTCCAAAAAAAGTAAACAGTATTGATGAGGGGAGCCCCAAATCTATTACATAGATTTTCCAAAAAGTAAACAGTATTGATGAGGGGAGCCCCTAAATTCTCTCTCTGACTTTGGGGGGAAAGCTTGGGATACTCCCTTAGAGAAGCTCTCCTCAGAGAGATCTGCCCCTGGGAATCAAGATGTGTGATTTCATTCTGTTATCTGGGTGGGACTAGTTGAGTTCTCTTATTTAGCCTGAGCTGGAGATCCAAGATTTCTATCTCACTCTATTGAGTCCAGGGCCACTCATTCAATTTGAAGATTCTCTATTCTGATTCCAACTCAAACTGCTCCCAACCCCGATCAAGAGCTACCCATATAACAAGTTTCCTTCAGCTCAATTCCTTGCAGAAGACCTAAAAGCAGGAATCATGCTAAGGAAACTCTCTCTCCTTGACATAGCTGCAACCCTCTGCCCACTGAAAAGGCATTCTCTTTTCAGCATTACTCCCTCTTTATCTCTTTTACCTATTTTCCTAACAGGACCCTATTATCTCTCTGTTGGGACCTCACCACTAAGGAAGTCAGCTGCAAAAGCTGACTTCTCAGTTCTAATAATAAACTTCTTTTGCCATTTCTTTTTTTCGGGTTCAATTTACAAAGGACCTGTGCCAACCAGAACAGGGTTCCCACAACTACCTGCCTTGAGCAGAACCTCATCAGTATGAATGGAAATTTGGGGATTTAAGTTGTATCCTCTTTTTAAGTCATACTGTATATAAGGAAGTGGGGGTTTTTTGTATTTAAGTTAAAAATGAATAAACATTTTTAAAAGCTATATCATTATATATAGGTATATATCTGTTTTATATATATGTCACTGTCATCATTAAATATATACATTTATTATGATATATGTATGTAGGTAGGTGCATACACATATACATGTTTATGAATGTGTATATATGTAAGTTTTTAATTTTAGGGGATTTTTTTCAGAAAATGATTGGTGAAATCAATTGTTGATGGATTTCACTTTCCCTTTGGCTCTAATAAAACTAGGCATTTTTCATTTACAATTTGTTAACATAATTTTCCAAGATTTAAAAAAAGTTATGACTTTCAAGGAGTGATGATTTATTTGTCTTGTCTTTCAGGTCAGCTAATTTTCTTTTAATTTGTTTTTCAGCATCCTGTCTAATACAAAAGCGAAGCTGCTCTGTCTAAGAGCTTTCTATGGGACTTTTAAGCAACAAAAGGCATGTGATAGTTGCTATAGGTGGCCAAATCACCCAATCCTAATAAGCCCCTTAAAAACCTCCTTGTCTAATATAGATATGATTTCTTTCAGGTACTTTTCTTTTTCCCCTCAGGATAATCAGCTCTGTATTTTTATTTTTATTTTTTTTAATTAATAGACATTAAAAAAAAAAAAAAACCCTGATCCTCTCATTAGCTCTACCACCCTCCAAATGAGCAAATTTAAAAATCAATAAATATAGCCCTTGAAACATATATATATATATATATATATATATATATACACTCCACAAAACAAATTCCTACTTTCATCATGTCCAAAAACATGTTTGTTTTTCCTGCATTTTAAGTTGATCACCTCTAGTAGAAATGAGAGGTTTCATTTGCATTCTTTTTGCTTATGTTGCATTGTGTTGATTAGAGTTCTGAAATCTTTTGGAAAAAAGAAATTTTCCCTAATACTATTATGTAAATTGTTGTCCTGATGATATCTACTTCATTTTTCATCAGTTCAGTGAGGATGTTCTAGTTTCCTCTGAAGCTGTTCATTTCTTATAGCACAACTTTCTATCATATACATACACTACATATTGTGTTCCCAGTAGAACATTTCCTTAGTCTCTAGTTTTTGGCCAGCAGAAAAAGAATTGCTGTTTTGTGGTGGCAAAGAATTGGAAATTGAAGGGATACCCTTCAATTAGAGAATGGCCAAACAAGTTGTGATATGATTGTGTTTGGATACTATTGAACTTTTAAAAAATGAGAAGGAGGATTGTTTGAGAAAAACCTGTCAAGACTTATATGAACTGATACAAAGTAAAGTGAGAGCCAGGAAAACATTGTACACAGTAACAGTAATATCATAATAATGATCAACTGTGAAAGTTACTGTGATTAAGACAATGAGGCATAAAATGAGTCTATAGATAGAAATGATATCTCTCTCTAGATAGGGAATGGTTGAGTATAGACTGAAGTATATTTTTTTCTTGTTTTTTGTTTAGTTGGTTTTTTTGTTTGTGTTTACAACATGGCTATTACAGAAATGTGTTTTGTACGTATATATTGTATTGCTTGCCTTCTCAATAAGTGGAGAAGGGGCAGAAAGGAGAGAGATAAATTGGAACTCAAATTTTTTTTAAAGTGAAAGTTAAAAATAAGTAAAAAATTTAAGAAGAAAAAAAAAAAAGGAATTACTAAAGATAACTTTGTATGTATAGCTTCCTTTCCTCTTTGATTTCTTTGGAACAAAATCTGGACCATTTAACAGCTCCAGAACATAACTCTATATATTTTCTTACAGTATTTGTCATTTTCCTCTATTGGCAATCATTTTGGTCAGTTTGATAAATGTGAAATAGAACCTCAAAATTGCTTTAATTTCATGTTTCTAATTATTAGATTTTTTCATTTTTTCATACAGTTTTTAATAGTGTAGATTTTTTACTTTGAAAAATGACTATACTTTGACCATTTGAATTGATCTTCATCTTATCAATTTAAATCAGTTTGATGCTGACTGAATCAAACAGAACCAGGAAAACATTGTACACAGCAATAAGATTGTGCAATGATAAACTGTGATAGACTTGGTTCTTCTCAGATGTTCAATGATCTAAGGCAATCCCAATAAACTTTGGTTGGAAAATGCCATTCCTATCCAGAGAGAGAACTATGGAAACTGATTGTAAATCAATACCACTATGTTTACTTTTTTTCCTTGTGGTTTTTCTTTTGTTCTGATTTTTTTCTCCCCAAATGATTCCTATGGAAACATGTAAAAAATTAATGTAGATGTATAACCCCCCAAAAGATGCTATTTTATATGTAACTGGGGAAAATAAAAATAAATAAAATTTTTAAAAACTAAATTTAAAAATTTAAATCAGTTCATTATGTATATCTTTATCAGATAAATTTGCTGCAAATATTTTTCCTTTTTAATTTTAACTGCATTTGATTTATTTACAAAAAAAGTTAATTTTATATTATCAAAAATGTCCATCTTAGCTTGTATACTCCTTGCTATCACCTATTTAGTCTTGAACTCTTCTCCATTCAGACATAAAAGGTAATTTCTTCTTTGATCCTCTAATTTGTTCATGATATGATTCTAATATCTATGTCATGTATCCTTTTGAAGTTTATCTTGATTTATGTGATATGAAATTGGTTGAAACCTGATTTATGTTAGACCTCTGTCCAAATTTCTAGCAGTTTTTGTCAAATACTGAGACCTTCACCAGTAACTGGAGTCTTTGGGTTTATTAAATGCAAGGTTACTGGGTTCATTTGCTTCTATATGTTGTGTACCAAATCTGTCCCAGTGATCAATTTCTCTTTTATCTCATACCAAATCATTTTAATGAATCTCATTTTGTAGACCCAGGACTAATCAATTCCTTTTAATACCTTTGAGATCAGTCAAAATGATTTTGATAGCAGGTAACTTACAATGTCTTCTTTTTTAATCTTTGATCCAATATTTCTTGTCTCATAGAATCACTCATTTCTCTTTGTTCTAATTTTCATGAAGTTTGTTACATGGTAAATTTTATCACTTTCTCTTCTAAAACTAATTTTCCTTTCATTCTTTTCTCCAAACTTTTATTTCATTCTTTTATCTCTTGCCTCAATTTTTTCCATGTATTCATTTAATTCTTATAGAAAATCCATTTTTCCCCTTTGAGACTGACTCTGCTTGAATTTGTAGAGTTAACCTGTTTCTCTAAATTGGATTGTCAACCAGATTGGAACCAGTCTTTAACTTGTAGGCAGCCAAAAATGAAACATAGCAGGCTAGAGACAGGAGAATCAGGACACACATTAAAGAAAAGTTTAATTAATTTCAGAGTGAAGAATATGGCATTTGCAAATAAAATACACATTACCTCCCTCCCAAGAAAGAGGGTTTTATGCTGCTGATGCTGGGGCCACTTATGTATATGAAAGAGGTTGGCCCATAACACAGTTATTCTTAGATCTTGAGATAGTTCTTATGGTAAGCATTTCTTGAAACTATACAGGTGTTCTTGTGTCCCGTGGGAACAATAATTGTCTCAAATCTTAGGGGTTGTGGCTACTTTGTGGGGTACAGAATCAGAGTTCTAAGATGGGAACAGAAATATAGTATCCATCCAGAAATGCAATATCCAGGAACATGGATTGTGAACATGTGATGCATGGCCCTGAGAAATAAGGGGAACTAAATTCCTTAATGATCCTTTACCAAAGAGTAAGATCATTCCAGGGTGCAAAGAATTATTGTTCTGTCAAACTCAGGGTATAACCTGTTTGACGAGCTTTAGCTCTGGGAAACAATTTGTCTCCAAAATATTTTCACCGGGTTTGAAGGCATTTCTGGATCTATAGTGGTTTGTGTCTTCTGTTTACTAACATCTTGGGCCTTAGATCTTCAAATGGGGTTTTGTCCTAGGGCTAGGCTTTGCTCTCTACTCTTTTGGGCAGGATGGTGTCCTTCTTGGATTCAACTTGGTTTCTTATGCTGACCTTCATTTCCCAGGATGTATGTATACTAAGAGCACTAGTAAATTTTAGGTTCCCTTGGATATTTGAGGTTCAGGGTCCTGAATCTTTAGGGCCCTCCATCCTATTTCAGGACAAAGTGCTATGGACTTCAGAGTTCCTAGACGAGATATTTCTGAATTGGTCACTACCCATTCCCGGTTGTTTCCTAGGTCTACACTAGGATTTTCAACCACCTTGGGGCTTTTTTTTGTGGGAGCAAATCACATTTCCTGCCTCTAGACTGTATCTTTCTAGCTATACATATTTCTGGTCATTCTGGGAAGTTGTTCTGGGGCTGGATTTTCTGACACATCCTCTTTCCTATTCCACATGGATTTCTGATTGAATTGTTGTACATTCTAGAGCGGGTGAAATCACTTAATCTATTTTCTTAATGATTTTCTCAATTATTTGTTATTAGAATAGGACTGTGGGACCTTGGATGAATGAAGCTCCATTCAAGCAATCACCTTGATCAGAATTTATCCTTAATCCTTTTAGACCATTCTTTAATTCCTAAATTCCAAGGAATTATCCTGGATTCTTTCCTACCCTTCTAAGGAGCACAGCATAATTATAAAGGTCTCTCTAAATCCAATCACACTCCTTTTCCAGAAAAAAGCAGGGTTCTTTTCTCTCTCCAACTACCTAATTTACTTTCCTTCAATACTTATTTTTATCTCAATGACTCCACCTCCCACTTATCTGTGTTCCCTTCTTCCCTAGGAAAAATATAGTCTCCAGGGCCCCAACTGGCCTTTTCTACCTTATAATAATTGAGGCCCTTTATCTCTCCTTACCTAAGGGAACTTTCAAGTACAGAATTGCCGAGTGCTGGAACTTCAAGATACTTACAGAAATCCAACTCCCAGTGCTTTTTCTACTTCTTATTCAATTGTTTCAGTTGTGTTCAACTCTCCATGATGCCATTAGGGATTTTCTTGGCAAAGGTATTGAAATGGTCTGCCATCACCTTCTCCAGCTCATTTTACAGATGAAGAAACTGAGGCAAACAAGGTTAAGTGACTTGGCCAGTAAGTGTTTAAGGCCAGATTTGAATTATGTCCTTATTTTGTGGAAGAGATATTTGAATTATTTGATCCCAATTATTCTGATTTAATTGATTCCCAGTTATTTGAATTCTTGTCTCCAGGTTTGGTGTTCTCCCTATTGCACCATGTAGATGCCCTCAAAGGGATGAGGTTAGTGGTAGTTGTGATGAGGTGCGAGAATTGGGGTGGGAAATCTCCTGTGCTTGGAGGTACTCGGAGTCCTATTTGCTAACCTAAAATCTGTGTAGCAAAAAGGGATTTATTGATTCTGAAAAGACAGTTTGCTAGGGCAAAAGATCCTGTTAGGAAGTTAGCAGAGGTTAGCACTGAGAAAAGAATATCTTTACCAATGGGCAAAAAAAGTCCTGGCAGGACAGCTTGATAAGAAGGCAGCTTCCGTGGCAATCACAATACTGTTTAGGACTTCTGCAAAGATTCAGGGTTCAGAGGTGTCTTTTATTAGCCATCTGAGGCTTGGACTTCAATTCATAATTGAATAAGATTCCCTCAATGTTGTCAGTGCCCTAGGCCTAGATCTCAAATTGAAAAGAGATCACTTACCTTGGGAGTTTGAGCTACAGGAGTGGTTCCAGACTAATCTTCAATTGAATAGAGGGTTTGGATCATATCCCTGGCCTAGATCTCCAACTGAATGAGACAACTTAACTACTCTGAAGGGTGAACCTCTTTCAGAGGAGAGTTTGGACAATTTCAGGATTCACCCCCATCGTTTCCCCCTAAAAGTCAAAGGGGACACAATTTGCATCAAAAGGACCTTCAGAGATCATCTAATACAATTCCCATTGCTTTTTCTATTATATAACCCTTTCCCTAGAAGAGATGCCTCAAGTGGAATTCTTCAATGTACTTTCTGGCTTAGACTAGGTATATCTGGTGTAAGAGGGTATGGAAAAATATTGTGTTCTTGCTCTACAGGCTACACAAAGGCTCTCTTCACAACCTCTGTTTCTAGATTTTCCCAACTACTGGTGTTATAATGAATAAATAAATGTATCTGAAGTTATGAAGACCTAACTTCAAATATAGCCTCAGATAATTCTATTAGCCATATGACCTAGGGCAAATCACCTAAGAGAAAGAGGAGGGAAGGAAAGGGAATAATTATATAGCACCAGCTATATGAAAGGCACTTTGCTATGTGTTTAACTTACCTCTGTCTGCCTCAGATTCTTCATCAATAAAATGGGGGATAATAAATTATCACCTACTTCCCAGAGTTATAACAGACAAGAGAAAAATAAGAAAATAAGTAAAAAGCTTTGTAAACCTTACAATGCTATATATATATTTGTTAGCTATTAATAAAGGCAAAATCCCTTGACCTTAATTGGAATATGGAAAATAATACATCTTCTGGATTTGGGCCAAGGATATAAAATAGCAGAGATGCTATTTCATTTCACTGAGCCTCTCTTGGTATCATTCCTATTTGAGGCTGGTCCTCCTTTATGAATATGAACTCTACTAAGAAAAATAAAAAGACAGAGTACATGTTTGAAGGCTTTGAGAGAAACAAGTGGCAACATAGTATATAAGGTCAGAGCTGGGATATCACCAGAGAGACTATCTAATCTTATCTCCTTTACTTTATACAGGAAATTGAAACCTATATAATTGACTATATAATTTGTTTAAGCTCATACAAAAGTTGTGACTTTAAACTAGAATCCTGGGCTCTTATTTGTTGAATGATTTATGAACACCTCGATAGTATCCTGCCCTTTCAATCATCCTTTATATTACCCAGTCCTTTACCCAGTTTCTGTAATAATTGGTATCTCTTCCACAAAATAAATCTCAGGCAAAGAATCATGCCCAACAGACTTGGCTTTTACATCATCTCCCCTTTCATCTTCCCATAGACCTATGACTGGGACCCTGGATTGCCTAGATACCTTCTTCTACAGGCGCATCTTAACTACATATGGTTTCCTTTGAAAACTTTTATCATTTCGTCATAAGATTTGAAGCTAGAAGGCATGGTATTTGGGATCAGAAAATCTGGTGTTGTGAATCACAACACTTCACCAGAAACGGAAAGATTTAAGCCAACTCTCACATTCCCACCAAGGTCTGTTGTATACCAAATGCTATACAGTAGACCTGGGGCAGTTTTAGTAAACTTTTCTCCCAAGGTAAACTTATTTGGGAGCCAGCTGTGGACTCTTTGAAGAGACATTGGAGAGGAAATCTGAGACAACAAGGAGCCTCCTTGATGTTTAATTTTCATTTCTTGTTGGTGTTTTTCTTTCTATTGCCTTTTACCATCTTACAGATCGTGTCTCTGCAGCTAGCAGGGACTGTCTCTTGAGCAGGAGGTGTCTCCTCTTATTGGCTGTTCATGTGCTCTTGCTCTACAGGCTACACAAAGGCTCTCTTCACAGCCTCTGTTTCTAGACCTAATATAAGTAGTGGGGACCAGGAAGTAGAATAGTGCAGTATGTGATCACATACAACAAAGAGCACGCAAGCTCCTGTCTCCAGGTTCTCTGTTGAACAAAGAATCACTGCTCGATGAGACAGTGGCTGAAAATTTAAAAGCTGAGATTAGGTAAAACTGGCAATCAGTAATCTCGGAGAGAGATTATAATTATTATTAAAGGAATTTGAACCCTCTAGCTCTGCGTGACCCATCTCATCAGAAATGAAAATATGATGAGTCCTCCTGGATTCAAACACCAACTCTGCTTCTTCATAAGATAATGAGATCCATTCTGAATGATTCAGAATAGTGTTATCCAGAATGGTAACTAGCATGGGGCTTTTCCCCAGTGTTGGTGTTGGTTTCTCCCAATGACAGCCCTGTGCTTGGTTCAGGTGAGACAACCTCAGAGGTATGGAATGAAATGGAACCTTAGAGATAAAGTTCTAATTTTCCAAATGAGGAAAATTAAGTCCAGAAAGTTCAAGTGATTTAAACTTGAACTCTAGGAGCTCTTTTCAGCAAACCATACTGCCTCTATTTATTATGGGATCTTGGACAAGTTATTTTTCTCTGAACTTCAGTTATTTCAGCTGGCAAATGAGATGTAAAATGGTTTGAGCCCTCTTTTTATAAATAAAAAAGTATATTATTTATCACTTCCCCCTAGCCCTTCCTAAATTAGAATGGTACCATGATGTCTCTAAAGTAAGTTAGGTGGCAAAATTATAGAACAGTGAACCTCAAGTTAAGAAAACATGAATTCAGACCTGGTTTACTAGCTAGCTGTGTGGCCCTGATCAAGTCACTTTTCTTCTGTCTGCCTCAGTTCCCTTATTAGCATTATAATAAGACTCATTTAACTTAGTGCCTGTCACATAGCAGCTGCTCAAAAAATGCTTTCCCCTCCTTTTCTTCTTCAATGAGATTTGAAATGGCTTTATCTGCCTTTCAAGACCACTACTAGCTGCAGGCATCTTAACTAGTGCATCATGGGAGACCTCCACCCAAGAATGTGCTGAAGTCAGCTACATAGCCTGATTATGTAAGTATTTACACTTCAGAAATCAGCAACTTTATCTCTAAGGTTCCATTTCATTCCATACCTCTGAGGTTGTCTCACCTGAACCAATCATGGCTTTATTTATTATTTTGTTTACTGTCTAGACTTAAGAAAGTGATACATAAAATCTTAATGATGCAGATTAAACTTAAAACTCTGTCATGCACACATTTTTCCCCCAGAGAGCTAGCTGCTAAGAATTTACCAGCATACATACCCAGATGTTGAAAATTTTCAGATCAGATAGAGAAGAGGTAAACTAATGTCAGATGCAGATAAACAGGTGCGCGGTAATGGTGCTATCACGTCCAACTCTCTGTGATCCAATTTGGGGTTTTCTTGGCAATGTTACTAGTATTTTGTCCACTTTTATCAGAGTTTTATCCACTGCACCATCTAACTGCTGATATATAATTTGATACTCCTAGAATAACCTTGTCTTGGTATTCTTCCAGGTACATAGGGAACAATGGACCTCCTATTCTGAAAGCTCTCCAAACTAAGTCTCTCATCTCTTGTCTCCCCTCAAGCACTATTCCCTCCACTTCCCTCATCTAGTAACAATATTTCCCCCTGTGGTACCACCATAGGGTAGCTGGGTGGTGTAGTAAATAGAACACTGGGCCTGGAGTCAAGAGGATTTGAGTTCAAATCCAGCTCACCAGCTGCTTCATCTGGTTTCACTAGTTGTATGACTGGGCAAGTCATTTAATGCAGGTTGCCTCAGTTTCCTCATCTAAAATGAACTGAGGAAGAAAATGGCAAAACACTCCAGTGTCTTTGTCAAGAAAACTTGCAGGAGGCTAGCTGCCCTCAAATTCTTCCTCGATTTATTCTCCACAATTGGTCACAAGTCTTATTAAACCTTCCTTCAAACCTTGTGAATTCAACTATTCCCTTCCACTGTTATCATCTAAATAATAGCTTACCTGGTCCTCTTTCCTTTATTTTATTCCCTTCTTCAATCCAACATCTTCTGTTGCTCCTCATTGCCTGAAGGATAAAAATCAAAATTTCGAACTTAATAGACATTCAAGGCCATCCAACATTTTGGCCCCAAACACACCAATCAGCCTTCTCTCTCACTACTAACCAATATGAATCCTCTACTCTATCCATTCCTTTCACTATCCTCCAAATATGCCCTGCTCAATCTCAACTATAAGCTTTTTTTTTTTTTTCTTTTTTTTTTTTTTTGTGATTGAGGTTAAGTGACTTGCTCAGGATCACATGAGTTTGATTTTTTTTTTTGTCTTCAGCAAGGTACTTTTTTTAAATTATATATATATTTTTTTACAAGATATATGCATGGGTAATTTTTCAGCATTGACCCTTGCAAACCTTCTGCTCCAACTTTTCCCCTCCTTCCCCCTACAACCTCCCCCAGATGGCAGGTAGACCAATGCATGTTAAGTATGTTAAAGTATATGTTAAATATAATATATATGTACATATCCATAGTTATTTTTCTGTACAAGAAGAATCAGACTTTGAAATAATATAAAATTAACCTGAGAAGGAAATCAAAAATGCAAATGGACAAAAACAGAGAGATTGAAATTGCTATGTTGCAGTTCACACTCATTTTCCAGAGTTCTTTCACTGGGTGTAGCTGGTTCTATTCATTATTGAACAAATGAAGTTGATTTGGTTCATCTCATTGTTGAAGAGAGCCACATCCATCAGAATTGATCATCATATAGTATTGTTGTTAAAGTATATGTTACACTTAGCATCAGTTCATATAAGTCTCTCCAGGCCTTTCTGAAATCCTACAGCTAGGAAATGTTAAGACTGAGAACAGATTTGAACTCAGGTCTTCCTGGCTTTAGGGCTGATGCTCTATCCACTGTGTCACCTAGCTGCCCCTTCAACTATAAACTTTTTATCCCGTCTGGACCTAACTCTCTCACCTTTGCCTAAGCCAATATGTCCAACCTTAAGGCTTCAACTCCCATAGCACCACATCCATATATCCTTCCCCTACTCATCTAGCATCCATCCAGCAGATTTCTTGTGAATTCCTTTAGAGTCTATTGGTCTGTAGCATTCTTTCTCATGCTTCTGTCTTAGATTGCTACTTAGATCCCTCACTAGCATCCAATTCTATTCAACAAATATATGTTGAGTGCCTATTTTTTATGCAGTCCCTCCAGGAAGTAGTCCCTGACTTTAAGGAGTTTACAATCTACTAAGAAAAAAGTTATACAAGGTAGAATATGAAGTTCTCACAGACTCATTTTATAGTTGGGAAAACTGAGGGCCAGAGAAGTTAAATCGCTTGCCAAAATCACATAATAGAGACAAATCAGGTATAAAAACAAAATTCAATTCAATAAAATCATTCTTTGAAAAGCACAGGCTTTTCGATGGTTACTCTAGCCCCCTATTCTTTCATCAGTTGCACAATAACTTCCTATTATAAGCACCTAAGCAACAACTGAATTTAATACTTCTTCATATCTCTCTCAGCTTAGCAAGTACAATGGATGTCATAGGCACTGTATGAATGCTTCAACAAATACCTACTGTGAACACAGAACTATGCCAGGCTTTGGAGAACTAGTAGAATAGATATAAACTCTAAAATCTATCAAAAGAGAAGTAAAAAGTACTTTCAAAAGACAATTGGGTGGACCAGGAAAAGCTTCACAGCACAGAAAGCATTTGAACTGAATCCTCAGAGAAGTATGATGTCAGCAGGTTTTTAATGGAAGAAAGAGGTCCTATTTCTCTCCTCTATTTCTATAGAGGAAAGAAGTTAGCAATAATGATGTCAAAAATAGCACTTAGCACACTGTCTAGCAGTCAATAAGCATTTATTAAGCACATACTGTAGGCCAAAAACTGTATTAAGCCCTGGAGATACAAAGGAAGAAAAAGATGGTTCCTTCCTTTTTGAAGAGAAGGAAGCCACCATGTAAATAATTATAGACAAATAAGTTATATACAGAATAAATAAGAAATTCAACAGAAGGAAGAAACTAGAATTAAAACATTGAGAAAAGCTTCCTGTAGATGGCATATTAGCTTGAACTTGACAAAAATCAGGGAAGCAAGAAAGTAGAAATGAGAATGGACAGAATTCCAAGTATAGGAGATAGCCAATGCCATGAATTGGACGATGGAGTATCTCACTTGAGAAACAACAAAGAGATCCGTATCACTGAAACAAACATTGGGTGGGGAATGTTTAAATAGGAATAAGACAGAAGATCCTTCAAGTGATAGCCATTGGAATTTATTGGGTAATGGGTCAGATCTACACTTTAGGAACACTTTGATATCTGGGTGGAAGATGGACTAGAGTGGGGTGAGACGTAGGACAGGCAGACCAACCAAAAAGCTATTTTACCAGACCAGGTATGAGGTATTAAGATCCTATATCAAAGTGATGAAGAGAAAAAGGAGCATATTTCAAAGATGCTGCAAAAGTAAAATCAGTAGGCCTTGGCAATAGATTGGCTATTTGGGGGAGAGGTGAGATGACACTTAGGTTGTAAGTCCAAGGGACTGAGTGAGAGGATAGTAGTTCTTTCAACAATATTAAGAAAGTTAAGAAGTAGAGAAAGTTTAGGAGGAAAAATGCTTTGAATGTATTGAATTTATAGATATCTAGCTCAAAATGTCTAATAGGCAATTGGAAAATGGAGATAAGCAGAAGCTAAGGATGGCTAGGTAGTTTTGAGAATCATCAGCACAGAGGTAATAATGGAATTCATGAGAACTGATAAGTGAAGTAGAGTGGAAGAATAAAAGAAAAGGGCCCAGGACAGAGCTGTGGAATACTTATGGTTGGCTAGTATGACCTGGATGAAGACCCAGTTATGGAGACTGAGACAGAATGGTCAAATATATGGGGAGAACCAGTTCTGAAAACTTTGAGAGAAGACAGTATAAAGGACAAGGTGATCAACACTATAAAAGATTGCAAAATTATTATGAGAATGAGAAGATGCCATGGGCTTTAGCACTAAAGAAATCGTTCATAACTTTGGAGGATGTTAGAGGTTGAAATCCAGAATGTAGTTAAGAAAATAAGAAAGGGGCAAAGGATGGCCAAAAAAAGGGCAGGGACTTGACCTCTCTTAAATTTCCCTCCAAACAACTTTAAATAACACCTCAAAATAAATTCTTGAGTGCCAGAAGTCACAAAGTAGCCTAAAACAACTTAGAAGGTTGACAGGAAAGGTCAGTTGTACCAGGGGAAGATCAAATCCTAGCAAATCAGCAGTAAGCCTTGGAGACAACTGAGTTAGGAGCTTCCAGGTTTCAAAACACAGAGAGTAAAGAGGTAGGACAACTGATCAGTAGATTATAGAGGTCTCTGCTAGCACGGGGTGCAGGACAAAGCCCTATTACTTTGCCCATATAAAGATCCTGGTTCAAAAAAAATAAAAATAAAAAAAATAAAAGATCCTGGTTCACTGTCCCAAAATGAAAAGGAATTCTAGCACACCAGAGCTTATAGCTGCAGGGGAGTACAAACTTCACAGTTCCAGAGTAGAACAGAGTGATTGTGGTCACTTACACTAGAACACAGACCAGGAGAGTACTAAACTAAAGTTAACCTTAGTAAAGACCTTAAAAGATGTTTACCTTTCCTTCCACTTTGTAAGAATTGAAAATTTACAGATCCTAAAAACTAGTTCTGAAAACAACTGCACAAAAAATACTGAAGACAGTATCTCCTCCATCCCCAGAATCAAGCTCAATTTTTACATAAATTTGAAAGTTAAGAAATAAACTGGAAGGGGGCAGGTAGGTGGTCCAATGGATAGAGCACCAGCCCTGAAGTCAGGAGGACCTGAGTTCAAATGTGACCTCAGACACTTAACACGTCCTAGCTGTGTGACCCTGGGCAAGTCACTTCCCTCAGCAAAAAAAAAAAAAAAAAAAAAAAGAGGAGAGAAGGAAGGAAGGAAGGAAGAGAGGGAGGAAGGAATAGAATAGAATAGAGGAAGCAACCAAGTTGCTTGGAAAGCAACCTTGGCAAAATACTGTGGAATAGGGATGTAATAAGTGCAATAAACATTTAACAGAATTCACAATTTAGTTTGGCTAGAAAGGTACAATTACATGTAGGATAAAGGAATAAGGTTGTCAGACAATATAGCTTTGAATGCCAGGCTAAATCAAGTTTCCATCTGTAAAATGAAAAAGCTAGACTGGATTTTTTTTTCCTAAGGTCTTTTCTAATTTTATTATTCTACTCTTAGAACAAATGAGTTCCAGTTTCCAAGGAATTTTTAATACCTCATCCAAAAGAAGAGGCAAATTCAGCATAGTTGATCCCTTCCCTTTCCCCCTGGCCAGGTATTAAAGTAAATAATCTGGCCCCACCCTATATAACTAACTTTACTTCCTTGCTACTCCCCAGGGATCAACAAACCTTTCCTTTAGCAGGATGCCCTCATAGCTAACAAAGTTCACTCCCCTGCCACAAAGGTTTATATTCTTCCCCTCTTCTCTCTACTCCAGCCCCACCTAAATCTTGGATGGTTTTTAAATAGCCAGATCCTACCTAATGCCTTCAAAGTCCAGTTCAAGTCCCTCATTTTATAAGAAGGCTCTAACCTTTACTGATCTAGCACTCAAATTTCACAACATTTTATAAATAACTTTCTAATTGCCCCTTAGTTCCTGGGTATATGGTATTTCTGTGTTCTATCTAAGCCAAACATCGCTAGAATAATCATTAATAATAATAAATGCTCATTCCATATTTGACATTCCCCATGTAACCACAATAAGAAAAGAGGCCTGGGGAGAAAAGAGAATTTATTAGGGAGAGGAAATGTTTTGCAAGGACAAGTTGCAATCCACTTCTCAGGATCAGAGGGCTAGAGAAATGTACAGAGTTGGGGTAATGGGTGGTAGTGTCACAGCCCTAGACAAAAGTGAGATGGGTGGAAGGAGAGACCCCACAGCTTTCTTTGTGCTCCTCAAACATCTGTTCTATGGCCTCCATGTAGAGCTTGTGGTACTGGTCAACCTCCTCTTGACTGGGATTTGGACGATGGGGGACTGGGATGGGGCGGCCAACTAAAGGAGGGAAAAAGGGTTTGTGAGTTAAAAGGCAACACAGAAAAGATGGCTGACATATACTCAGAATAAATAAACTTCAGAGGAAAGGAAACTTACCAACAGTGGTAATAGGCACAGGGAAAGGTAATAGCCCCCAAGGGAAGAGGAGACCCCGACCCCAGAATATGCAGGGAGCAAAGCCCATGATTTTCTTGAGGGCTGTCTGCAAAGCTCTCTGCCAGGATCCATTCCCAAATGTTGCTTGTGTGAAGATTTCATTCTCCCCAAAGGAGTATACAGGAACTAGGAAGGCTCTATTGGACAGAAAATTTGTTGTTCAGTTGTATCTCATTCTTCATATCCCCATTTGGGGTTTTCTTGGGAAAGATACTGAAATGATTTGCCTTTTTCAGCTCATTTACATATGAGGAAACTGAGGCAAACAGCATTAAATGCCCAGGGTCATACAGCTACTAAGTGTTGGAGACAGGATTTTAATTCAGCTCTTCCTGACTCCAGGCCTTGCACTTTATTCATTGTGCCACCAACCTGCTATAAGGCAGGTAAAGGGAAGCTCTCAAAGGAAGAGAGGAAAAGGCAAAGTCACTTCACAGAGATGCCCTAATTCCTCACCCCATCCCAGCTCCCTCATCATCATGCAGACAATGCCCAGAAAGCTAGAGAGGAGAAAAACCAATACAAATTAAAACACAGAAACTGTGAAGATGAAATAAACCCTGGGATCTTGTTAGTGTCTCTAATAGTTAGCTAGTCCAGTATTGTTTTCAGCTGTAGCATCAACTCCTGTTGCAAAACTACTCCAAAGGCATGGAGATTACCAATGATGGGATTTGGATGTGGACTCTACCAGTTTAATTGGGATCTCCTATTTAACACCCTTAGGCCAGCGTTATCTGAGACTCCTACATTCATGTATAGCAGGAACTCAGGAAGACAGACCTAAATTCAGATTCCAACTCAAAACATTAGCTATGTGACCATGAATAACTATTTTAATCCTTCTGGGATTTAGTTCCTCTTCTATAAAATAAGGTTTTTTCTCTAAGGATTTTTCCAACTCAAAATCTAAAACCCTCCAACTTGCCCAGGGCAGTTAGGGCATACCTGGCAAAGTATTATCAGAATGGAGATCTGAACTTATTAGAGGCAATTGGTGGTACAGTGGACAAGGCCTGAAGTTAAGAAGAGTTGAGTTCAAATATGCCTCAGACACACTATGTAATCCTGAGCAAATCACGTAACTTCTGTTAAATTGTAAGATGGGATAACACATACCTTCCAGGACTGTTGTAAGGATTAAAGGAGGTAATTTTATTTTTGCTGAGGCAATTGGGGTTAAGTGACTTGCCCAGGGTCACACAGCTAGGAAGTGTTAAGATTTGAATTCAGGTCCTCCTGACTTCAGGGCTGGTACTCTATTCACTACCCCACCTAGCTGCCCCAGAAGATAATATTTTAACAGTGTCTGGGTACTTAATAAGTGTCAGTTACCCTGGAACTTGTTCCCTCATTTTCTGGATTCTAAGTCTAACATTCCATCTCCCATGTCACATTGTCTCATTTAAAATTATATTGCCCGTGTAAATTGGCAACACACATTTTCTTCTAAAGCTTTCCAGCTTTCTAAATACTCTCCTCCACACCCTAACCAAACTGGACTCTATCCTCCCCATAATTAACTATATACTCATATTTTTTCCCATGATCCCAGAAAACTCCCAAGAAGGCTTCCTTAATTTCCATCTTTACTTCTCTCACCTCTCAAAGCATATTTAAATTTTAAATGCATTTTATGAAGTGATGTTTAGATAGCTCCCTACTAAACTGTAAATTTCAAAAAGAGCAGGTTTGTCTTAAACTCTATTTCCACTAACAACTAAATATACTTCTCTTTACAATCAGTAGATGCTTAATAAGTGACATTCTTATTTATATTAGAATTTAAGACTTGCAGAACACTTCATTAACTCATTTAGTGAAACTTGGAACCATATATAGCATAGCAAGAGATGGCGAACACCTTAGGGAAGAGAAAATTAGACTCAGAGAGCCTTAGGTTATGTGGCTAAGTTGAGACCAAATTTTCTGTCTTCCAAGTCCATGTGTCTTTCAATACACTAAACTTAAAGATGAAGTTTTCATTGACTGACAAGGGACTAAGTCTCAAACTGAACACTAGAGTGTGAACCCCAACTGCATATGTTTCCTAAAACTCAGTCTTCTTCCAGCAGAGAAGGACAGTTCAATGCCTTTGTTTTTAAACTCTGGTTCACCTCCCAACTCCATTGATGTCAGCAAACTTACCCATGCCTCAGAGCTAGGCGCACGAATCCCTTGCGATTAAGTAGGGTGAGGCAGTGTTCTCCCGGGACCCCGAACAGTGCCTCATTAGCACCCCCGACCAAGATGACCACAGCCTGGCCAACCCGGGGCCCTGACAGCACGAAGTCCAGGCTCTGACGGCTCACTGAGCACAGACCTGCGGACAGACATACTCCAGGACCATGGCTCAATTTTCTTCCCCATCATTTCCCCTTGGCCTTTGATAGCATGGTGAGATCTTTTTCCTTACCTCCCCAGCACAATCACGAATGCACACACATACATACATAAACACTTACCAAAGCTCATGAGGTAGTCTCGGTATACAGGGACTCGAAAGAGGCCTGCCAGACCAGCCAGGAAAGGACGAATACCAGGGAATTGACGGGAAAAGCCATTGATCTCGGTGGCAAAATTACAAAAAGTTCCAACGCACATGATCCCATGAGGGTGTGAACCCAGCACATAGTTTCTGTCTGGGGGCAGTTCTGCTGTCTTCACCAGCTTTGCGGAGAAGGGATGTGTGTGGGGATAGGGAGCGGAGCAACACGGGCTGAAACACCAACACCGACCCCCGCCCCAAATCTCTCTGGTTAAAAGCCTTCCTGAGATTAAAGAGCCTTCCCTTCCCTCCCACCTACCCAATCTGCGTCCCTCCTTCTCCCCGTCCCGGAGCAAGCTGGGGAATTTAAGAATTTAATGTCTACTAGAAGTCAAAAATAGCAAAAGATCAGCTTCTCCTGGAATGGGAGAACCTTCTTTACCCTCCCAACCTTTAAGTTTGAGGACTAAAGGAATTAAAGGCGGCTTGGCCACAAATAGATTACACATGTAACAACATTCCACTACGACCCTTGACTTTCTGCCCCTCAGACACAAATTTTCTATATTAGACCATTAAGAGGGAGAGGAGACATTAATGATCAGAAGGATAGGGTGAATAGGGAGGAGGACAGTATTAGGAAACGAGGGACAGACATGCCCAATATCTCTCTCTCACCCTGATGGGATAGTAATCTCTAAAATGTTCCCAAATTTTCCAGTTCCTCAAGCACTCAAAACGCCGACCGCCTGCAAGGAGAAAAAGGGAAGGTAGAGAAGTGAAGTCTAAGACCTACCCTCCTCCCACCCATCTCTCCCTCACTTTCCCTACTTTTAGGTCACTTTCTTTCATTCCTCCCCTGCTCACCTCTGTCTGGTGTGTCCCAGTCTACATAAAGCCATACCAGGTAGAGAACGGAAAGGAACCAGAACGACGTGAAGAGGAGAAAGAAGAGGAGAAGGGAAAAGAAGAGACCTGTAAAAAGAGAGGAGTGGAAATTGGGAAAGATTAGACACACACACATACACACACACACACACATACACACACACACACACACACACACACACACACACACACACACACACACACACAACTAAAGAATAGCCCCTCAAGCCCTCCTCCTTTAACCTCTGTCCCTTAAACGACCCAGATGTCGGGCAGCCTTACCCATGAAGAGAAAGGTAAGTACAAAATGATAAACGCTGACTATTTCCATTCTCTGCTTCTTCGGGGTCTTCATGGCGGGAGACGGTAAAAAGTCAAACCTATCAGGGGAGAAAGTGATCACAGGGAGGCTGAAGAATGGAATCTTAAGGAGAGGATGAGATCAGAGAAAGCCAGACTCTCTAGGCACCTCTCACCTGAGGAAGTTTCCAGTGTCCCGAGGCGCTGAAATATCCCCAAGCTTCTTTTGCTTAAAATCTCAAACTAATCTTTGACCTTTGACTTACCTTTCTGATTAGTCACGAAGCGAAACAGAAACCAGTCAGCCAAAGTGGTTAGAAAGAACACTTTGGGAGATCGAGGTCCAGGATCTCCTGAAGGGAAGTGTTATGGTCTAAACATAGGGAGCTATTCACTAGAGTTATCTTATGAGGGATCTTATATTTGCTTGCGTGTTTCCTTTCTCTCGCACCTGAGGACTTACACCTATGTGCAGATTTTAGTAGGATGGGTCCAGAAGACCGATTTGGGTCTCTCACTCTAAATGGATGCCTCCAATCACAGTCTTAGCTTTCCCTAAAGCCATCCCACCACACAGGTGTCAGGAAGACTTGTTTCCCCACTCCCAACCCCCAACTTTTTTCTATTTTTATTTTTTTTTTCTGAATAAAGAAGAATCCTAGGCTGGAAGATACGATCTCCCTCAAAAGGTAGGGGAAAGGGGAAAGGAGAGCAAGATCAAGAATTAAGCAGCTCTTGGACCAGGAAGAGGTGACAGTTCAGAGCTACTCCTTGAGTTCCTTGAAGAGCTGGCATGAGGCATTCCACCTAGTTTGTTTTTTTTAAATTAACAGATCATTAGAAAAACAATCATGGTAGACACCATTAGTTCATTCTGCTGGTCTGTTTTTATTTTAATCAGTACCTTCCCCAAAATGTGTAGTCTTTTTTTTCTTCATTCTATCCCCTGGAAAAGATCATTTGAAGGCCACAGGAAGTTGTGGCAACTTTAAAGTGGTTGGCAAGAGTGTGGATGTCATGGATCAAGTCCTCCCTGCAGATAATCCGATGTTTATCAAGAGATTTTGCAATAGGAGCATTATCAATCATGGAAATACTGTTTTTTGTTCTTGCCATAATCACTTTTATCATCACAGACTTCACCTTTGGATAACCCTACGGTTTGACAATCACCATGTACATTGAAGTTGTGTTAAACTTAACAAAAGTACCACTGGAATCCAACCATCCTAGACAGCAATTTGGAACCATGCCCAAAGATTTCAAACTTTTAGTTTCAAACTATACATATCCTGTGATCCAACAGTGTCTGTACTGGATCTGTATCCCAAAGAGATCATAAGAGAGGGAAAAAATGTTTGTAAGCCGTTCTTTTTGTAGTGGCAAGATCTGGAAATTAAGTGTATGCCCATCATCAGTTGGGGAATGGTTCAACAAGTTATAGCATATAAATGTAATGTAATATTATTGTTCTATAAGAAATGATGTACAACATGACAAATATGGAAATATGTTTGGAACCTTGGAAGAACAGCACATGTTTAACTTATATTGGATTGCTTGCTGTCTTAGGTAGTGGGGAGGAAGGGAGAGAGGGAGAAAAATTTAGAACACAAGGTTTTGCAAAGGTGAATGTTGAAAACTTTATGCATATATTTGGAAAAATAAAATACTATTAAAAAAGGAAAAAAAAAAGTACCATTGAAAAATTGATGAAGAAGCTACAATACTTGCAATACTTTAGGGCTAGTAACAATGATACCTGTGATTCTGATGGCAAAAATTAATTTGGATTCAGCAGGTATGTTGTATTTGCCAGCTTTGTTTGTCACTCTAGCCAGACAGATTTTGTTACTGCATATCTGTCTGTACTTTTTATAGTAGGCGTTAGCTTTTTCATAGATTTCTTTTCTCTGTATTTTATAGAGCTTTTTTAAATAGTCATCTTCAGGCATCTGGCACTCAGTATTGCAAAGGCCTTTTAGCTTTATAGAAGAGATTCCATGATTACAAGCTGGAAAAAAAAAAAAAAAGTTCTACATAGTCTTTTTTTCAAGCTCTTCCACCTGGGCTCTGCTCAGAATTGGGGGTCTCATTGCTCAATGAGAGGCAAAGGCTTGTAATATATAGATCCATTTTCAGCCTCCCCATGATATGATCCCCATGGGATCAGTATCCCCCTAATACAGGATTTTTTACAAAACAGTTCCTTCCCTTCCTCCTTCTCTCTCTCTCTCTCTCTCTCTCTCTCTCTCTCTCTCTCTCTCTCTCTCTCTCTCTCTCTCTCTCTCTCTCTCTCTCTCTCTCTCACACACACACACACACACACATACACACATTCTCTCTCACACACACACACATACACATACCTCCTTCTCAAATGACACAGACTTCCAGCTCCTGAAAAGAATCCTATGGAATTGGAAGCCAGACAGATAGTTATGTAAAGAATCTGGCTTCATTGCATTTCATCAACTAAAGGAGAGAGAAAAGGAGGTTGGGCTGGCAGAGGGGATATACACAGTAAAGAATAGGATGCTCCCTTTAAGAAACTAATCCTTTCAAATTGATTACTCCTTTCTGATTCCCAGCCCCTTCTATCAACTATCAGATGCATTATCAATTCAAGAAGCTAGGATCTTTGATTCACAAATCCTGTCAAAAGACCCTTTTGAATTCCAATAGGAGATAGGGCCTGTCCCAACCCTCACCGGGATCTGAGCCAATTTGGGACTTTACCCATCGGCCCCTTTAGCTAAATCTCTCATAAAAGAGCCAAACTGGAGTCCTCTCTTTGCAGAGGTTCCTAACATGGCCTGACCAAGAATCTCTGTCCAACTGGAATCCCATTTCCCGTGCCCTCTTATCTCCTACCTTCACCTTTTACTAACTAGACTTTAATTTACTCCAAACCCCATAATAAACCTCCTTTATCAATCTAGGTTTTTGGGTTTGTAAATTCCTTTACAGGAGACTCTGTGCCCACTAGACCTCATTTAACTCTGTATCCTTGCGCTGAAAGCGAAGGAATTGCAGGGGAGCTCTATTTGACTCCCTGTGCCCCGAATCTGCCACTAGACCTCAATTAACCCTAATTTCATTCTAAACCTCATCAAATCCAGGCTAAGTGTTTGCTCCAGCCTTTGCCTCAGTCTTTGTCATTGTAAAGCCAGACAATGTACAGGATTGTGAGGAACCAGGCTCATCCCAATTTCAACCTGCAACCTGCAACCATGCAAACCTGAGGGTTGGGAAGGAAGCAACCTTCAGGTCCCAGAGAGCCAGACTCATTTGTTATCCTCTAGTCCCTCCTACTGACTGTAGGAACATGGCAAACTTAGTAACCTCAGTAACAAAATAAGTACTTTACACTCATGTACTTATCTGGCATTCTGGGAAGAAAACGAGGACTAAAGCAATAGGCAGTAGGTTCTCCAATCTTGTTATACCTCATAACCTGACCTGCTTTCTTTCAATTGATTATTTCCTATTTATCCTGTAGATAGCTTGTTTGTACATTACTGTTGGCATGTTATTTATTCCACTGAATTGTTAGTTCCTTGTAAGTAGGGATTATTTTTCTACCTTTCTTTGTATTCCCATTGCTTAGTATAGTAGCTGACATATAATGATAGACATTGTTTATTGAATGACTGACAGCAAAATCCTGGGATGTTTTCCTGAAGGGAATGAGATGGAAACAGTCATTTGTCTGTCCAAAAACTAAGCTCCTGTGCTAGGCACTAATTTCTCTGTTAGATGTTAGATTCCAACCAGCTTATATCTCCCACCAAAAATAAAAACTCTTCCTCTTTACTCCTGCCTCTTTTTTTTAAACAAGTTTTTATTGATACTTTGTTTTTTTATATCTCTATAGTATTCCATCTATCCCTCCTTCTCTCCCTCTGAAAGAGCCATCCCATATGACATAGTTTTTAGAGGAAAAAAAAATCAGAAAAGCCTAGTAACATATGCAATGTATATCACTTGTGGACCTCTTACCTCCACCAAGGTGTAAGTTGGGGAGAGAATATTCTCATATCTCTTCATTCAAGTCCTGTTTGATCTTTGTCATTGTTACATTTACTTTTGATTTGGGCTTATGTCATTCCTTCCATTTACATTATTGCTACTGAATATATTGTTTTCACAACTGCTAGCTTTCTTAACTTGCTTAATTAACTCTGCATGTAGATCTTTCATCAAACATGTCATTTTTTACAAGACAGTAATTTGCTTACTCATTCTTCCATTGATTACCATCTACTTTGTTTCCAATTTTTAGTTATTGCAAAAAGTGCTGCTATAAATATTTTGGAATATATAAGGATCTTTTTTTTTTTTTTCCTTATTGATGACCTCCTTGGATATAAGCCTAATAACACAATCTTTGGTTATGGACATTTAAATCATTGTGTTTGCATAATCCCAAATTGCTTTCCAAAACAATTGCATCATTCCACAGCTCAATAAACAATATACTAGTATGCCTATCTTTCCACAACCTCTCCAACATTGACCCTGAAGTATATCCCAAATTTTTCACCACCACTCTAGAGAATTTATGTTTTTTTCAGTATTGAGCAGAGCTGTGATTAGAGTAGCACCTATAAATATTACTAGGACTGTGAAGGATGGAATAGAGTGGAATCTAGGAAACCATTTACAAGGTAATTAATGCAGTGAGATTAGAAAATAGAGGACAAAATGGAAAAACTGTTGACACCAACAACTTCTAATGAATTGATGTGACAAGTGAGGAACTTATGGGAATGAGAGATGTGTCTATGTTTTATGACTGAATAAATGGTGATGCAGTTGACAATGATAGAAAAGTCAGGGGAGACTTCAGGGTCAAGTGAGCAACAAGATAGAGAACTAGATATTTTCTCTGATTCCCATGATCTCTTAAATCTCTCAAAAAATATAAATTATGGGTCAAAGATAAGGCATATTCAGATGTCTCCATAGTTTAAGACAACTAGAACTGAAAACGTGAAAAATAAAACAAAAAACCTATGAACTGATGCTTACTGACCCTGATTTCATTCAGCACTTGTCTCCCAGATCCCATGTAATTATCAATGAGACTACACTAGCAGACCCAAGGACATGACATAGACTTACATCAAAACATACCCCAGACCCTAGTTGTCCTTACCTCTTTCCAGTGCCATGGAGACCCTGACTGCAAGCTATTGAAGTTCGCTCAGGCCCTGATAGCCCTTGATATCCACCATAGCCCTTCAGGAAGAAAGGCTTCCTGGGGGCTGCAACCTAAAGGAACCAATACTTCAAAGCTCTGAATTGTTGATGTTGGGTTAGAGATCTGAGGAACGGACAGGGGGGAGTGGGACAATTCATCAGAACAAAACACCATGGGTGTGAAGGACTGTACAGCATTCCACCAAGGCTGAGGGAAAGTGCAGAGTATCCAGCTGGGGCCAGCTCTGACCATTTAAGTCATTTAGGGGATGGAGTTAAATCATGAATTACCCAGGGTAAGAAGACATTAAGGTGCTTTGACATTCAACCTACAAAGGAAATCACAATTAGAGAAGAAGGAAATCAGGAAGTGAATAGTTGGAAAAATAATCCCACTTTTCAAAATTGCTTCAGGCTTTCCCTCTTTCCTTCTCCTTAGTCTACTTCCCATTAGTGAATATCAGTCTTTCCCTGTATTCAGTGATGTATGGGAAGAGTGGGAAGCCAATAAGGAATAGAAACTAAAGTATCATGTATTTAAATCTAGAAGGTATTTTGTAAGTCCCCTTCACTTCACTTCACTTTTGCAGCCCCTTCACTTTGTAGATAAGGAACTTGAAACTCAGACAATTTAAGTGATATATCCAGGGTTGCAAAGTATCAGATTCAGAATTTGACTATAAGTCTATATACTCTAATTCAAAGCTCTTTTTTCACTGCTCCAGATGAGGACAGAGGTACAAGAATGGAATACTTTTCCCAGGATGAGTGCATACATATGGACACAAAGATTATAAATCTTTCTTTATTCAATAACTTATCACAGAGAGAACCTCCCCCAAACATATCCCCACTCTACCATTTGTGGTTGAGGGTAGGGAGAGGAAGGACAGGAGTTCCAAGAGATACCTGAGAGGGCCACATCAAGACACACACTAAACTGACAAAAAGGTACACAATAAACACACATCATGGAGCAGAGCTCAGAGAAATTCTTCTGTCCCCTCCCCCTAGCAATGAGGAAGGGGGCTGGACCTAAGGCCCCAAGAAGGCACAGTGGTGACAGGACAGAGAAAAGTAATTAGTTGTCAGGGATCCACAAAAGACACCATGATGTATCGTGTCCCCTTCGTAGTAGGCAGTCCTTCATGGTAGTGGGTGAGCCGCCCAGGGTGCAAAAGTCCCCAGCCTTTCCTTGGAGATGAGACAATGCAGTCATATCGCAGAAATCGGCAGCCTCCTCCCTAAATAAGGAACACAAAATATCATGATAATAAAATCAGATCCCCAAGGAATAAAGCTGGGATAAGAGTGGAGATTTAGATTAATAAAAGACTTATTAATAAGAAGAGGAAGAGGAAAAAATTATAATAGAATCTAAGTGAAGAGAAAATAAGGACGTGTGTTTGCCAGAGAAGGAGAAATGGGAGAAAAAGGAGAGGAGAATATGTATATAAGATATGAAAAAGAAGTTCTGGGGATTTTTGGGGGGAGGTAGGGATATTTCTTCTGTTTTTCAGTCCTGGGGCCAAGGATTTGTGGAGATCTCAAGGGTGTATCAAAAGATATCATTTGATTCCCAGAAGGGGAAAGAGATATCACACTCACCTCATAGTCAAGACCTTTGTTATTGAGTGCTATGTTGAGGGTGAAAGTAGAAGAATCATGATGTGGTCGTAAGGATGGTTGCTCATCTGGCCTGTACCGGACCACAAAGTTCATCACTGCTCGGGTCTGGAGAAAGACAGAATCACGGGAGTCTGGGATGATTCCATAAAATCAGGCCAGGAGGGTCACTAAGATGGACTTGGAAGGGACAAGGGAAAGACCTAGGGTCCTCAAGTAGGATCTCTACCTTCCCTTTCATCACTACAGGTACAATCCTATGAGCAGTGAGCTGAAGCTGGAGAGTGCCTCAAGGAGGCAACAGGCAGGCCACAAGGTGGCACTATTTCCTCCAGTGCTCAAGGGGAACAAGTTTGTATACTGAGATTTATACTAAAATGGTTGCATGTAGACCATTTTTGATTGTCAGGCAAATCCCCTACCCTCCCTCTAGTTTATCTCTCAGGCAGTATAAGGCATCATTTTATGGCAGTTCCCCCATTCTTGGAATTCTTGATGTGCAATGTAGCCAGATCTCATCTGCATACACAAATTAGGTATAGACTTGGTGGGGCAGGTTCAATGGACAAAGCCCTGGACTTACTATCAGAAGAATTGAGAATCTTGGCTCTGCAACTTATCAGTTATATGATGCCAGACAAGTCACCTCTCTGAACTTGTTTTTTATCCATAAAATGGGAATAGTACCTATCCTACCTATGATATATAAGTTATCTGTAATTGCTGAGTACTATGTGGATAGGACCAATTATTTGTATTCTTAATAATTCACACACGCACACCCCCGTTCCTGAGGAAGAACCTAAAATTGGAAATTACAGTCCCAAAGTGAATAACATCAGAAGCTCACAGGGATCATACAAGGAAAGAGAGGAGTAATACTAAGATTTGATGGAGGAAATTAGGTGGGATAGGGGTAAGAGTTTGAAGAGAAGTATTTCCATGTCCCCTTGCATCATCTAACCTTTGTGTGGTAACCTGGGAATAGGTTTTCTGTCATGGGTCCCACATAGGTTCTCAGGAATTGTAGCCATTCATCTTCATAACCCAGTTGCTTCATATGAATGTCCACAGTAGGCACATTCTCATATCCCCCTGCCAGCCTAGAATCCTAAAAGGGAGAATTTGGGCACAAAGAGGTTGAGCCATCTCGACCCTTTCCTAAGAATATCCTTTCCCCAGGAGAGTTTCTTAAGCCCTCATTGCCACTGTTGTCACCCTCCACACTCTATACTCACCCCTGTCTAGAGAGGCATAACAATGTGAAATAATCCCATCCCATCTCCTGGGCTTCTGTTTCTTTTATCTCCTTCCCTTACCCCAAGTCATCCCTAATCCTACCTTTCCCCATCTTTTCCCTAGGACTCCTTCATCCTCTGCAACCCTCCTTTCCAGAATAATAAGTGTGACATCGCCTGATGTTCCCTCTTTCCAAGTAACTCCATCCTACCTCATGCTTTCCCCCAGACCACTGGCCAAAGTTCTCCATCTCTTCTACTAGTTCATCACACATTTGCTCTGACAGCAGTGGAAACCAGTACACATCTGGACATGGCTAAAAAAGACCGGGTTAGGGAAGGAAAGAAAAACAGAGCTTTAGAATCCTGATGATTAGATGGAGAAAAGAATCTGAGTTGATTTTGATTTAGAGTTGGAGGGGGCATAAGGTAGAGAGAAAAAGACAGTGAGAAGGAAAATAAAGTGATAAGGATAGGATATGAGTCAGGGCAAGATATGTGTGTGTGTGTTGGGCTCAAGAGACAGAGTAGTTGTCTCCCTAGAACATGGTATTTTGGGGAGGAAGTCTATGTTTGAGTAATTGAGAATATTCTCTTAAAGGGATATACCTGTTCCACAATGCCATCCCCATCAAGTGCCCAACTATAATTCTCATGAATGTATTGCTCTTGCCAGTCCTAGAGGTAAATAATGAAGAAGACATCATGATTACCCTTCTACCCCAATAGTCCCAATAGGCTACCATTCTAATATCAGATACCTCAAGATTATTCCATTCCCTCATTTTCCTCTGGGCAAGGATAGAGGGTCATTCCTCTGAAAGATAGAATTTAGGGAGAGAGCCTGAAAGGCAACCATTCAGGCATCAAAGAACGGGGAACAAAGACATGGTCCCTCACCAGAGGATTGTCAAAGATCTGCCAGAGGTCAGGGTATAAGTGGTCTGTTCTGTACCGGGCAGTGGACAAAAGTCGCCCAAACTCCTCCTGGTTGCTGAGATGGAGAAAGATACCCTAGGAGAAAAAAAAAAATGAGTTCATATTAAAAGAATTGGGGAACAGTCCTTCCAGTTTTCACTTGTCCAGGGACCTAGAAATCAAATTTCACACCTTATCACGGACAGTCTTACAGAATGCCATGTCAGGATCACTCTCACTTTGTGAGAATATTTCTCTCTGGGGCAGCTCCTTCCGAAGTGTCTCTCCCTTAATCAAATAGGCCTGGGATACATATGGAACGTTCCACACACCCCTGCATATGTGTTGAAGAAGGTGAGGTTAGAATAATAATAAAGCTTATAAAGTATTTTTAGTTACAATATATTTTAAATATTATTTTATTTGCTAATTCATTTCCATTTTACTTCTAAGTTTACTTTTCTTATACTTCTGTAGGGTAGACAATACAAATATCTTCACTTTACAGATGAGGAAACTGAGGCTTAGGGAAGCTAACCAATTCCCTCAAGATCATACAGTAAGGGAAGAGGTCCAATGGAAACTCCATGTACTGCTCAGTACACCATGCTGACTCTATCCAAGTCAAGAGAAAGTCCTCTGCCTCTGATGATGTATCTGCTATTCCCTCTGTATTCCTCATAGTTTTACTTTTGTATCTCTCAGCAGGGTTTGCTTTGGCCTGTTTCCTGCTTCCCCAAACCCTGCTCCTCTAAGCTATAAACCCAAGAGGATGTATTGTCAAGAGGAAGGTGTCTGGGAGACTGATCTGAAAGCTAATGAAGTAGTTCAGATGAGAGTAAGTCAATAAACTCAATGTGTTCAAGGGTGATAAGGACCTGAACTAGAGTAATGGCAGTGTTGAGAAAAGGACAGGTGCAAGAGATGCAGTGAAAGATAAGGAAGGAATTCCTGCATCAGAAAAAGACTCACACTCGTTTCCTCTGCACCAGTTCCACATAATCTTCAGATCGAGCATAGTACTCCTCAGGACTCAGTGCTCCCCAGAAATTGGACCATAATTTTCCATGTCGGGACAACATAGGCGCTATCACCTTCCTGGAGGGAAAGAGAATAGGAAGACTGAAATGAAGACTGACTGAAGAAATCTGAAGATAACCTGGAGTAGCTCCTCGGGGTGGAAATCTTCTTGAGAAGAGGAAAAGAACTTGAGAATCCCTTCAGAGATTTGGGTGACCTGTTCTCCTCAATGAGGTTGCGTAGAGTCTGAGGGTTTGTGATGACAGCATCTGCATCCAGGCTAAAATAGAATTCACACTCAGGATCCTGACGACAGTTGTCCCTGCAGACAAACAAATGGACTGGTGAGTCCCTAAATGCAAAACTCCCCTTCTATTTTCTTCTCACCCCCACTCCCAGCTTCTAGAGAAGAGGAAGAGACAAATGAATTCAAGCTACAATAAGATGAATCAAAGACAAAATTCTGAAAAGAATGCTTACTATGGGGAATGGATAATGTAAGGAAATGCAAGGATTTCAACTTCCCCAAACAGCTTTAGTTGGGTTGGCTCAAAAGAAAAAGACAAGATGGCACAGACAAGAGACATGTCAGGTTGGACAGTATGGAGGTATAAGGATGATTAGGTTAACCTATAATTCTGGAGATGGCAAGGATATATTAATGGGATGACTGGGTAAGTATTAATGTGGTTGAAATATACGCTTCCCCATTCTAAATTTACTCACATAGCCATGTCCCGGGCCTGAGCTGGAGTTAGAGCCTCCTCTGGTCCAACAAGCTTCACCGCAGAGAAATGGTCCTGGAGCTGAGGCCATGCAGCTGCAATATGGGGCTCATGGTGGACTTCCTGGGGTTGAGAAAAGATAGAAAAAAGATTGGGTAATAAGGAGCAAGAGAGAAGGAGGAAATTAGACGAAATTCAAGAATGGAATGTTGATGAGGAAAGGACAAGGAAAGAAATTAGAAAAATCAGGAGGTCAGGGCCACTAAAGAAGGCAAAGCAAATTAAATTATGCACTGATCTGAAATTGATAAGCCTTACTGAGATTTAGGGATAAAAATATAAAAGGAAAACAAACCCTTTTCTCAAGTAGCTTAACATTCTACTAAGATTAAGTGGGTTTATCTCAGGAAATGAAAAGTAGGAGGCAATCTGGGAAAGTGGGAATAGGTTATCTCACATTATTATGCAGGAAGAGTGTAATCTTCTCTGGTGGATAATCAATGAGTAGCAATCTCTGCAGGAATCGAGGCAAGAATGGAGTTGGCTGTTCCACAAATACGGACAGAAATACTTTGGGGAAAAGCTGATATAAATGAAGCACATGAGGAAGACTGTCACAAGGAGGCCTGGTTTATCACTCACACCCTCCTCCAGAAATACACTATTTTCCAGATAATATCCATTCCTATTTACAAACCTCCCCAGAAATGGGTTGAGAAAAACCCACTCTTTCTTCTTGGTCTCCTCCCCAGGAACTCCCTTTGACCCAGCTAACACCTAGCACAATACATTGAATACTACAGGAAGTTAATGTTTATTGCATTAGATTGAATCCTAACTAACTCCCCCATACCATTTCATTCTTTCCTCCCTTCCCATCCTCACAAACTTCTCATACCTGCAGCTCCTGGAGATCTATCCGATCACGGTCACAGAACCCACAGCCTCCCTCTGGGGACCAGCCATTAGGGATGTAGTTCCCCAAGTAATTTAACTGGAGCTATGAGAGAGAAAAACAAACAAAAGTCTGAATCTAGAAAGCTATGGGAGTCAGGAATTTCACAAAAGTGAGCAAAAGAGGTGGGGGATTAGCTAGGAGAATTAGACATTACAAGTCTCCTTATTTGTCTCATCTCCTCTGTAGAAGCTAGGTGATACAGTGGAGAGAGCACTGTCTTTTAAGTCTGGAAGATGAGTCTGAATCCTACTTCACAAAAATTCTAACTATGTAACTAGGCAAATCATTCTAAACCTCTGAAACCTCAGTTTCTTTATCTTTAAAATGGGAAAAAATTATACCATCAATCTCACAAGGTTGTTGTGAGGATCAAATAAGATAATATATTCAAAGAATTTTGCAAACATTAAAGTACTATGTAAATGTTAACTATGTTTTTGTTATTTTTTTCATTATTATTATTAAGGTCACTATGCAGGTAACCATGAGACAGGGGTACTGTAATCCCTGGGATAGAGGGATTCCTTGGGAATGTTAATATCCATCAGATGTGGCAGAAAAGTACCTTGGTGGGTCCATTGCCATGGATCACGACAGGGAGTGTGTCATAGGCCACATTCCGAATACGAACCTGATTCCGGTCAAACTTTAATACCACCTCATCTAGGGGAAAGAAAGATGGAAGTTTTATACTTCCCTATCTCAGGATCTATAGTATTACAAACATGAAAAAATTTTTGTACCCTAAATGTCAGATTACTTAGGGAAAGGACCTCAATGCCAACATAGTTACGGGAAGTACACCTCTTAATTTTGGGATTTTCCCATATTGCCCATGAAAACCTCCCGAACACTCATTAAGTTTAGTTGCTCCTCCTTTCATCTCCCTGACCTATGGCTCCATTGAGATTCTGAAAAATTCGAGATTTGTGATCCAAAGCCAGGCCAAGCTTTTCCTAGAAAGGTGAGAATAGGAGATGTTAATTGAAGGAACTTCTTTCCCAATGTCTTTCTTCCCATATTTCTTTCATATTACCCTAACACTTCTTTTCATCTTCCCAGCCTCCCACATTTTCTTTCAACTACATTACTTTCCCTCTCTATACCAGTGAATTCCCATCACCACCCCCCTAGGAGATAAGATAGCCCTTTTTCTAGGTATTTCAGACTTCTTCCCAAAACCTTCTCCTCACTCTGAGCCTAGAATCCAGGTAGAGCCGAGTGTAGAACAACTGGTCATCATCATCATCCTTGTATTTCCACTGACGAACAATATGATGGATAGTTGGTGCAAAGCCAATGAAACCTGTCCAGATGGAGCAAACTTTGGAAACCAAGCTTCTGATTCTGGAGAAACCAATTATATAACACCCCTGCCTCTAGCTCTCTGTGTCAAATCTCATCTCTAGAACTTCTTAGAGGCCAGAGCTTGTCTTCCCTATTCCATAAGCTCCTGTCTGAGATCAGGTGTCCAGTCCAACTCCATTCCATCCCATGTTATCTGTCCTTCATTCCAACCCTGAGATTGACCTAGCTTCAGTCACTAAAGTGGCTCAGCTGCACAGCTTCTCCTGGACTCTTACCTCCAGAATTAAGGAAACGTTTTCCATTTCCCACAGGGGGGTACCTCTCTGCTAGCCCCCACTCTGGCCAACAGAAACTCTCCGCTGAGAAGAGCAAGCGGCTGCCACTCTGAAGAAACTTCCACAGCAACTCTTTGGGGCTCCCAGCTAGAAGTACATCATAGCTATGTGGAGGAGGAAGAAATAACTTATTAGAACTACAGCCTTCTCACTTCCCACTTGCCATTTCTGCTTTTAAACTTGGTGCAATAGAAAAACTGTTGAACTTGAAGTCAGAGAACTGTCTCTGTGGCCTTCCTGTCCATAGATATCCCTCTGTATCCAAGAGCCCCCTTGTCCCAATGCTGAGTTGCTCCTGGAGTCTTTATATTTTGAGGTAGTGCCCTGTGAACCATCACCTTCTCATCCTGGAATTTCTCTCATCTCCTTGAATTCCTTTCAGAACTTCCATTTTAAGAAAAAGTTCAAGCTAGAGGCATCCTTCATGCCTTTCCTGGCTGTGCTTCTGATTTTTGGGACTTTGCACCATACTTTCCTTCTTCAGTTCACTCTTATATGTTATTTTCTCCAATTAGAATGTAAAGTTCTCTTGACTCTAATTTATAAGAAATCAAGCCATTCTCCAATTGATAAATGGTCAAAGGATATGAACAAACAATTCTCAGATGAAGAAATTGAAACTATTTCTAGCCATATGAAAAGATGCTCTAAGTCATTGTTAATCAGAGAAATGCAAATTAAGACAACTCTGAGATACCACTATACACCTGTCAGATTGGCTAGAATGACAGGGAAAGATAATGCACAATGTTGGAGGGGATGTGGCAAAATTAGAAGACTAATACATTGTTGGTGGAATTGTGAATACATCTAGCCATTTTGGAGGGCTATTTGGAACTATGCTCATAAAGTTATCAAACTGTGCATACCCTTTGATCCAGCAGTGCTACTACTGGGCCAGAAACTGGAAACTGAGTGGATGCCCATCAATTGGAAAATGGCTGAATAAATTGTGGTATGTGAATATTATGGAATATTATTGTTATGTAAGAAATGACCAACAGGATGATTTCAGAAAGGCCTGGAGAGACTTACATGAACTGATCCTGAGTGAAATGAGCAGGACCAAGAGATCATCATTATATACTTCAACAATTATATGATGATCAATTCTGATGGACGTGGCCATCTTCAACAATGAGATGAACCAAATCAGTTCCCATAGAACAGTAATGAACTGAATCAGCTCCACCCAGCAAAAGAACTCTGGGAGATGACTATGAACCACTACATAGAATTCCCAATCCCTCTATTTTTGTCCACCTGCATTTTTGATTTCCTTCACAGGCTAATTGTACACTGTTTCAAAGTCCGATTCTTTTTGTACAGCAAAATTACTGTATGGACATGAATACATATATTGTATTTAGTTTATACTTTAACATATTTAACATGTATTGGTCAACCTGCCATCTGAGGGAGGGAGTGGGGGGAAGGAGGGGAAAAATTGGAACAAAAGATTTTGCAATTGTCAATGCTGTAAAATTACTCATGCATATATCTGGTAAATAAAAAGATACCAACTTTTGGGATAAGAATTCATTATTTGAAAAAAACTGCTGGGAAAACTGGAAATTAGTATAGCAGAAATTAGATATGGACCCACACTTAGCACCACATACTAAGATAAGATCAAAATGGGTCCATGATTTAGGCATAAAGAATGAGATCATAAATAAATTAGAGAAACAGAGGATAGTTTACCTCTTAGACTTGTGGACGAGGAAGGAATTTATGACCAAAGGAGAACTAGAGATCATTATTGATCACAAAATAGAAAATTTTGATTACATCAAATTAAAAGGCTTTTGTACAAACAAAACTAATGCAAACAAGATTAGAAGGGAAGTAACAAATTGGGAAAATATTTTTATAGTTAAAGGTTCTGATAAAGGCCTCATTTCCAAAATATATAGAGAACTGACTCTAATTTATAAGAAATCAAACCATTCTTCAATTGATAAATGGTCAAAGGATATGAACAATTTTCAGATGATTAAATTGAAAACTATATCCACTCATGTGAAAGAAATGCAAATTAAGACAACTCTGAGATACCACTACACACCTACCTGTCAGATTGGCTAAGATGACAGGAACAAATAATGATGAATTTTGGGAGGGGATGTGGGAAAACTGGGACACTGATGCATTGTTGGTGGAGTTGTGAAAGAATCCAACCATTCTGGAGAGCAATCTGGAATTATGCCCAAAAAGTTATCGAATTGTGCTTATCCTTTGATCTAGCAGTGCTACTACTAGGCTTGAGAGCAAGAATTTTCTTCTTTTTGCTTGCATTTGTGTACCCAGTACTTAGCACAGTAGATGCATTTCAGAGTACTTAATAAATGCTTGTTGACTTAACAAGAATTTAAATCTTGCTTCTGCCATTTATTATGACCCCTTTGGGTCTCATTTTGCACATCTGAAAAATGATAGGGTTGGATGACCTCTGGCATCCCTTTCCAGCTCTAAATCAATGATCTCATGATCTTTAGCCTTTGTTCATTCAAGGTCTTTTCCAATGATCTTTCCCTTTCCTACCCCAAATTCTTATCAGTCATTCCCAACCCCATACCTGTCCACAAACATGATGACCATGTCCTTTCTTTCAGCATATTTCTCCATCTCCTTCTTCAACCATCGAACCTTCTGACCCCCTCCAACTGTTCGAGCCACATCTCCTCCTTTCCATTCTTCTCCTAAGCCCAGTGTCTGTTGAAAGGAGAGAGAATTCCAGGAGGAAGAAATGACTTAGCCAGACAAACCTTGCTCCCCTGACATGCAGTGCAAACCTCTTCCTGCCTCCTTTTCCCAACACATATCCCCAACTTGCCTATGGGGGTTCCTCACCTGAACAGAATAATTGAAAAATTTTGCAGACTGCAGAAATCTCAGATATCCTTCTGTCTCTTCTGTTGCAGCAGTGATTACTAGTAGTTTATCTGAAATGATAACCAATGAATAAGGTTCCTCCCTTCCCCCAAAAAATACTCCTAGCCCAAAGAAAACAAAGTCATTTATCTGGAACTGGAAAAAATCTCAGAAGTCACACAAAGCCTTCATTTTATAGATGAGGAAACAGATTCGGGTAGTTTAAGGCTCAAGCATCTAACCCAAACTCAAGGAGTATTATATATGCTAATTCTGTTCCAGCCCTCCTAAATCCTTCTCAAACCCTTCACTTTTAGTTCCTAAATCTTTCTTGGGTCTGCAATTTCCCCTGCCTCTATTAAAATGTTCCCCCTCAGCCTCTGCTTATATCTCTTACCCAGGCTCCAATTCTGCACATAAGTAGGGATAAGAATGTCAGGTGGGGAAGCAGAGCTAAGGAAAGGGGGCAATCAGAGCAAAAAAAAAAAAAAAAAGAGGGGGGAGGGGGGCTAATGTGTTTGTTGCCCTCTTTCTGGATGAAAATAGTTGAGAACACTGACTCGGAACTTTGCTGTGCTTCTCAAACTTCCCATTCCGTTTCACCACCCGGGGTTTGGAGCCTTCGGAGGCCCTGGCCCTCTCTCCCCTTCCCCGCCACCTCAAACGCAGACCGCTTCTTCCAGCTTCCCAACTCTGGGGCCTTCCGCACCCCGCGGCACTCACCAGGATTGACTCTGTCCCCACCGCTGAGGTTGGCGATCTCGTCCACTACAGAAGCTGACGAAGAGGCCACGGCGCTGCTGGCCCCCAGCAGCAGCAGCAGTAGCAGAGGGGAGAGTTCCAGCTGAAGCCTGAGCCAGGAACGAGCCAGGGGGCTCATGACTGGGTGCGGACTAGGACACCGACAGGCCGGACACCCGCGGGCGCGAGCCGTCCCGGAGCACTGCCGATCTGGCTTTAGAGAGCCCGGCTCGCGAAAGGAAACATCGGAGTAGGAAAGAATTGGAGGTAGCTTCAGGGAGGGAGGCAAGGGGGGTCGGGAACACCAGCAGGGGAAAAAGACGTAACCTGAGGCGACGGAAACCGAAATTTTACTCTCAGACAAGGCGGGGATTGTTCTGGGACCAGCCGAAGCTTTAGGAGAGCAAGTATAGGAAAGTGGGCAGGGAAAATTAGGGAGAGTAGGGCGGGGAGGCGAGAGAGAGAGGAGGATGTGGAGAATGGGGGATGGGGATGGGGAAAGAAATTGGAGACAAGGGGACAAGGTTTAGGGAAAATGAAACTGGGCGATTGCAGAGAATTGAGGAGGAAAAAGATTAAGAGGAAGAAGAGGGCATTATAGATGTTTGTAGGACCGGGGAATCTGGAGACCTGGGTTCCAGTCCTGCCTATTAGTTGTGTGACCTTCAAAAAGTTTCCTCCCCTTCTCTAGTTCTCAGTTTCTTCTCCTTTAAACGGACTAGATGATCTGTCTTTGAGGTCCCCTCCAGCCTTAATATACTAAGTTTCTGAGGGAGGAGAGTGTAGACTAAGTAATAGGAAGGAAAGGTAAACTTGGAGTATGGAAAGATGGAGGGGAGAACAGCTAGGACGGAGAGAAAGGAAAGGGGAGAAGGACTGGGAGGAAGAAAACAGGCTCTAGAGTAAAGAGAGAGAGCACTAATGTTTAGGATGCAAAGCTAGAAGCAGCCCATTTCCTTTATCGTTAAAAAAAAAAAAAAAAAAAAAAAAAAAAAAACCAGCACAAAAAAGGTTAGGTGAGTGCCCAAAGACACAAGGCACTGAAAAGAATTAGGATTAGAGTCCAGGGCCCTGTCCATGTTAATTACCCTGAGCAGCTCTCTAAGGGGAAAGGGCCTCTCCCCTCTGCTTCTTGGGAAGCATTTTATACAGTGAAATTGTCATCACAATTCCGTCCCAGCCTATCCTGGTAAGTTATTCATTATCCACACGCAGCCTACCTTGTTCCCACATGTCCCTGGTAAATTATATTCCATCTTTCACTTTTCTGTGTTTGCTACAATTGTTCCCTTGCCTGGAATGCTTGCCCTATTTCCCTCCACTGCTTAGAATCCTACCTTCCTTCAAGACTCGTGTCTTCTTCAAGCCTAATTCCCCCATTTGTTAATGCTGGTTACTTGGATAGTTATGAATTTTTACAATGTTATTGATGTGTTTTGCTTTTACTTACAGACCCCCCCTCCCATTCTTTCTGTAACAA
The DNA here is from genome assembly GCF_048593235.1 of Sminthopsis crassicaudata. NCBI lineage: Eukaryota > Metazoa > Chordata > Mammalia > Dasyuromorphia > Dasyuridae > Sminthopsis > Sminthopsis crassicaudata. Next base: position 295,142,563 of record NC_133620.1, read on the forward strand.
AGCAAAACAAGTAGCAAAAATCTTTTTTTTTTCTTTCCCCCCCCCACTTCCCAATACCTCATGTTATGGGGGAAAGAAAAGTAAATCCTTGTACAAAATAGGTGTGGGAAGAAAAACAAATTCTCCGAATGACTCGTTAAAGATCTGCACACAAATGTATACAAGTCTCGTTCCACACAATAAATTCATCACCTCCCTTTCATTGTTAGTTTATTTTATTTCTGGTCCTCTAGAATGATGAATTCTCATTGTGTGAATGCACATAATGGGCTTTTTGCTGTTTTTATAGCAGGGACATTGAATAAATTGATCACCGAGTTCTGTTCATTTATTATCCATCAGTTTATATGTCTGAAAAGTTTCCAAATCCAAAAAAGTCATAGGATCGGATTTTTAAATCTGGAAGAGACCCCCGGGCCATCCAAATGGGGAAACTGAGGACACAGGCACTACCGGGAGTGGCCTCTCTAACAAACAGAGCGTAAAGTTGCCTCGTCGCCTAGGCAACACGACGGCAGCGACTAGGCCCAGTGTTCGGCTCAGCTGGGTGCCTTTAAGAAAAATGGCGGCCTCGGTCGTCCTTTCTCTGACGTAAAGAGCTTCCGCCGGAAGTAGATGTGCTTCCAGGCGAGCGTCTGCGCCTTCCCCGCGGGTGTTTGTGGGCCGACTAAACAAACATGGTGGAGAAGAAGACTTCGGGTGAGTTTGAGCCTCTCCATGGGTCCGCCGGGCCCTGCAGACGCTTCCCGCCCTTGGGTGGCCGATCTCTCAGGCACCACGCCTGACCCCGCTGTCCCTTCTCCTTCCTCCCAGTGCGCTCCCAGGATCCCGGGCAGCGGCGCGTGCTGGACCGGGCGGCCCGGCAGCGCCGCATCAACAGGCAGCTGGAGGCCCTGGAGAACGACAACTTCCAGGATGACCCCCATGCCGGCCTGCCCCAGCTGGGCAAGAGGCTGCCGCAGTTCGACGACGATGCCGACACCGGTGAGGCTGAGTGAGAGGAGCTGGGGACCGCGATGGACGGCCGCGCCCTAGAGGTTGGGATCTGAAGAGATCTGGGGGCGGGCTCGGAAGCTTTCCGGCGCCGGGCTCTGACCCCGGCAGGGGTAAAGCCGTGCCGAGGGTGCGTTGGGTGGTCTCAGGCGAGCGCACCGGCCGCTTTTTTCCAACCTCGGCCGCACAGAGAACGCAAACGAGATTCAGGGATAAGTGGTGATTTGCTGAAGAGCATCTGGAGGATAAGTGGGAGAGCTGGGTAAACAAGTGTGCCTAGTGTCCCAGAACTGTGCTAGGTACTGGTGCTAGATGAAAGCAAATGGGCCGGCCTCGAGGAGCTCACAGAAACGCCGCCGAAACGTGCAGATGGAAATACAAAAAAAACCACACACACACACACACACACACATCTCAAGTATACGCGGCGAGAGGCAGGGGGACATTGAGTCCTGGTTCTGCCGCATGGGCCAGGCTCTCTGCAGAAAGACCAGGCCCGTTTGAGCCGGATCAGGTCTGCCAGAGGAGTCACTGCAGCACTTCAGAAGTAAGAGGCCGAGGAACAGTGAGAAAGTAGAGGAGTTAGTAAAACAAGCTTACGAAGGGAAAAGGGTAATGAGTTCTCCGAAGGGGGCAGAGTGGAAGTGTGATGGACTTGGGGGATATTAGCCTCAAGATGAAGAAAAGTGTGGAAAGAAAAGAGATTGGAAAAGTTCGCAGAGTAACTTCTTCCATTCCCCTTTAGGAAAGAAAAAGAAGAAAACTAGAGGTGATCATTTTAAGCTTCGTTTTCGTAAGAACTTCCAGGCCCTTCTGGAAGAACAGGTGAGAAAAATGGGAAAACTTAGGGGTCAAGGGGCTGGGAAAATGGAAATGTCAAGGAAGCTTATAAGGGGGCAAAGTTGAATTGTGCAACAAAGAGATAACTATAGATCCATGTTCCTATTTCTTTAATTTTTCCAGAACTTAAGTGTGACTGAGGGCCCTAACTATCTCACAGCTTGTGCAGGGCCCCCTGCCCGGCCCCAGCGCCCCTTCTGTGCAGTGTGTGGCTTCCCTTCTCCTTACACTTGTGTCAGCTGTGGAGCTAGATACTGTACAGTCCGATGCCTTGGCACACATCAAGAGACTCGGTAAGACTGGATCCCATTTTCCCCCTCTCCCAGTTCTCCTAATCCTTCATTAAGCCACTCTACTCCTGCCTCTTCTACTAATTTATTTTACACTGGAGAAAATGTTCCCTCCCCTTTCCTCTCATGTGTACCTGCCATTCACATTTGCTTACAATGAAATAGCCTAAATAAACTCACAGAGAGGGGAAAAGACCAAACTTCTTTTTCCATAAGAGACTCTTCTTTCTTCTCTCTGTACCTTACCTTATCCTACCCACCTTCCCCTGCACCTTTCCATACAACTAATGCCTCAACTCTGTCTCCAGGTGTTTGAAGTGGACAGTGTAAGTGGAGACCTTTCCCTAAGGACAAAAAACCTTGCCTTGCTCTCTCCCAGAGAAAAGATGAAACTATTGGGACCTTACAGCTTCTTAGACAGGATTATTTTATTTTGTCATTCTGTATGCCACAAATATCACCAAAATCAGCATTTTATACTAAGTCATAAAATATGATTACACATAAAATTCTTACATACATCTTGCATTCTTTAAAGGATATAATAAATACATGTTAATTTCAGAGCTGTCCTGCTTGTCTCTTTCTGAACCTTCTTTTGTTCTCTTCTGTGCATTTTAAAAATGCCATAGTGACTCTTTTTCTCCAATTTTTTGGCATGTCTATTGTATATCTCCTAATCCTGTTTCTTTTCCAACAAGGAAGATAAGTTCTGGGGAAATGAGAGCCCCGTCTGCAACTCCTACCCTCAGTGCTTCAGTTTAGATGGGGGAGGTGATATGGGACTAAATCCTGTCCAATCTAGTGTGTCTTTAAAAAAGCCCTAAGAAAAAGCCTGGATGTATTAAGTGGACATTTTATTTGTTGCAGATAAGTATGATGGGTTCAAGTCCTAGAAGGACATTCTCATAATTCTATCCTGATTCTTCCCCTTTCAATGTTTATTTGGTCCTCACTCTTAACCATTATCTTGTCACTTTCTCTCCTGGTTTCTCCCTTAGTGTCTTATGTTCTTTCTTTTTACTTAATTTCCAAACAATCTATATATGTGCTTGACTGGGTTACCTACTGAGATAATGAACTGTCAACTAGACTGTAATTGGCTTCTAAATTTTTGAATGACCAGAGCTAAACAGAATAGGCTAGAGATGGAAAAGTCAGGGATTAAACAGAAGCTTAATTAAAAGTGAGGAAAATACATGCAAGTAGAAGTCTTCTTGAGGGGAAAGACTTTGCTAGGTCAAAGGCAGTCATAATATACATAAATAGACTGGACCATGACATAATCATTCTTAGCCATTTCCAAAAAAGGCTCATGTATAGATAATGCAGGTGTTCCTAGGTCCTATGGGAATGGTTACACAGTAAGTGTTTGAGGTCAAATTTGAATTTGGGAAAATAAATCTTCAGTACTTCAGGCCTGGCAAGAAAAATCTTTTACAGTGGAGGAGAGTGGTAGTGAGTGAACTTTACTCTCATCAGAATTGGCTTAAAGAGGAAATATGTTCAATATGGGTATAGACATTTCCCTTATCCTGCAAGAAAATAGGAAGTGAAGAGAAGGTAATAGAAGAAATATATATATATATATATATATATATATATATATATATATATATATATATATATATATATATATATATAGGGACAGGGAGTGGTCAGTAGCAAAACACTTTTGAGGAGGGTCATGGTAAAAGAATAGAAATACAATGAGTAATATTTGTAAAAAGAATTTTGAAAAAGTTTCTCTGATGAAGGCCTCATTTCTCAAACATATAGGGAACTGAGCCAAATGTATAAAAAGCAAAATTTATAAAGAGTCATTTTCCAGAAGATTATAAAATCATATATATCCTTTGATCTAACAATACCACCACTAGGCATGAATACCAAAAGAGATTTAAGAAAAGGAAAAGAGCCTTATATTTATAAGAATATTTATAGCAGCTTTCTTCTCATGGCAAAGAATTGGAAACTGAGGGGATGCCCATCAGTTGGGGAATGGCTGAATAAATTGTGGTATGTGATTATGATGGAATATTATTCCATGGGAAATGATGAGGTTGGGATGTTCTCAGAAAAATCTGGAATGCCCTCCATGAACTCAAGCAAAGTAAAATATACTGTGTACAAAATAATAGCAATGTTGTGGGATGATCAGCTGTGAATGACTGCTGTTCTCAGCAATTCAGTAATCCATGAGTACTCTGAAGGACTTCTGATGAAAAAATTTATCCATACCCAGAGAAAGAACTAACTGTGAGTACAAATTGAAACATACTCTTTTTTTTTTTTAACTTTATTTTTCTTGACAGTTTTTTGAGGGGGGAGTGGGGAGGAGGAGTGCCATTCTGTTTTCTTTCACAACATGACTTATGAAAATGTTTTGCATAACTTTATATGTGCCTTCTTAAATGGGGATAGGGGTGAGGATCTGGAACTCAAAAGTTAAAAACAAATGTAAAACAAAAAATTTTAGCTGGGAAAATAAAAATATTTAAAGGGGAAAAGAAAAGAAGAAAAAGACTTCATGCCCAGCACTCTTTTCTACTATAACACCTAACTGCCTTAACATAGTTTTTAACCATCTGTAAAGTTTATAAATGTGAGATTCTTTTCCAGTGATTGAATTGCTAGAGGAAATAAATTATATCAACCATGACATTCTTTTTTTTTTTTTTTTTCATTTAATTTATTATTTTTATTTTTTTAACCATAACATTCTTGCTGTAAGCCATATCAGAAGAAAGAAATTTAAGCTAAAAAGTATTCCTAAGATACTCCTTGGAAAGATAAGGAAAGGAGTTAGGAAAGTGGCAAAAAACAATTTTTGTGAGGTATTTGGATGTTAGATATTGCAGTACAGATAAGTATTTGTCAGAAGAGAACAATGAAAATAGCCTTTTTTTGAATCACATTGAGAATGAAGAGATGAAATTGATGAAACCTTCCAAATTAAATCTTCATTTGCTCAGATACTTAGTGACTTAATGCATAAGTAGAAAAGTGGGAATGAGAGAAATATGTGTGCTTATATAAACAAACATATATGTGTATGTTTATGTTGTGTAAAAATAGTAGTGGAAGAATAACTGTAAAATTTCTTTAAATGGGCCTCCACAGTGCAACAGGAGCTTTGAATGGCCTGAAAGTAATTTTCTGTGACTAGGGACTGCCCCATAGGTGGAATCCCAGCCATATTGAGATAGCTTCTTAACAGGAAACAGCTCCCTCTCTGATTGGCTGTGTGTGTGCCCTCACAGACCCTTTTTAAACCCACTGCCAACAGGAGGTGGATCTCTTTATCCTGGGGTAGCTGAGTTGAGTGGATGGATAGCCAAGAGAGGTAAGGAACTTGATAGTGAACACATGGGTCTCCAGACCACGTGTTCACTAGGGAGGTTACAAGTCAGGGCAATATGTGAGCAGATATAATAAAGGCTTTAAGTTTGCACATGGCTGTTGTTGATTGAGCTATCGGTTATTAAACTATGATTCAAGAAATTGTAGCCAGAGATCTCTGAAGGCCTCAGAGGAGGTGAGCCAGGTAGAATTAGTTGACACTGCAAAAGGTCAGTGGCCAGAGATACCCTGACACCCTGGGAATTAGGAGAGACTGGCAGTGTGAAATATTGTGTAATGCTAGGGTCAGATGATCTCTTAAATTCCCTTCCAATCTTACTTCTTGTGATCTCCACAGAATCTGGAAAGTGTTTTGAAATATTTGTGCATAAAATTCTTGACTAGAGGTAATGGTTACCCATTGCTTCCTGGCTAGGAATTGTGAAAATGTGCAGATGAGGAAAAATAAATTTGGTAGTGATGGTATGGAAATTGGATTAGAGGCAAAATAATAAATTTCTATTTACTAATAGGACCCACTTCCATGAAAAAATTTCAAAATCTCAAATGCAATCAACTTTAAGAGAAGGGGATATTTGAATTGAGAGAAGCCTAGACCTCCTGAAAACACCCCAAAAAGGTTTAAAAAGTCACTCAAAAAAGAAATAGCCTATAGACTTTTTCACTTTGTCCCATAAAGAAATTGCCTGCATTCTTAAGGGACCCTGAGATAGATAGGATAGTATAAGCATCCAGGGAAGTAACTGAGTGAGTCTGCCAAGTACTAGTAGCCCAAACCATCCTGAAATCTTCGGCTACAGAATCCCAGTTCAAAGATCAGCCCAAGGAATGCCAGGAAGAGCCCAACTTAAAACTAGTAAGTAGCCTGAGGCCAGTCCCAGGAAAAAGGCTGTAGATAAAATCCACCTTAAGTGGTCCATTAAGCCTGTGGTGGGTGCTCTGCAAGGGAGTAGTCTAGCAACCTGAGAAGCTAATGGAGGAGGAAGTCCCCAAGTCTGGGCCAAGAAGTCTTTAGGCAGAGCCCAACACCAAAGTAACTCCATAATTTCTTGAAGGAGAATCCAAATATAGCATCCTATATACAGGACCAGGAAGCCCTGCCCATGGCATTCATTTGTAGATACTGTCTCAAAATACTGAAATGGATGAGATGAACAAACCAAGAAAAAATGATACAGAATGAAAAAGCTAGAAGAGAAAGAAGATAGGAAAAATGGTTACTTTAGGAATTCATGGAAAACTTCACCCAAGGCCAAATGCCTTGAAAATCAGGATGGATAGAACAGAAAACAATTCAATAAAATATGATACTTTAAAATAAAACTAGACGATTAGGAGAGAGGGAAGTGTAAAAAATACATCAAAAACAATTGCCCTGGAAAATAGCTTAAGGTAGGATAATATAAGAATTATTGCACTCTCTGAAAATGCTTTTTTTTTTTTTTTTTAAATAAAGTCAACTTATTTAACATTATTACAAATAACAAATGAAAACTATTCAAATCTCCTAGAAGTGAAATAAAAATGAAAAGTCACCTCCTGAAAGAAATCCCAGGAATGGTATGGTCCAAACCAGAGTATCCAGGTCCAAGAAAAAATACTGCAAAAAGCCAAAAAAGGAATTCAAGCACAGTTAGAATCACAAGAGATTTACTCTGCCCTTTTATAGGAATGGAGTTTGGAGTACAATTTTGCAAAAGTCAAGAAATAAAGACATAACCAGGGGTTCTTACTGAGAAAAAATACATTGCAAGGAGAGGGGACATTTTTAATAGAGTACTTATGTACTTATGAAGAAAAGGCCAAAACTGATTAGATATTTTTAAATGCAAAGAGGGAAGTTAAGAGAAACAGAAAAGTACACATATTTAATTGAAAGAAGATGAATTATTAAAAAGGGTAGAATCAAATGTCTTCTCAGAACTCTTATCTATAAGAGAAAGGTAAAAAAACGATAGAGGGTTTGTGTTCTATTTAATGGTCTTGAGAGGACAAAAAAAATATCCTCTTGAGAGGAGCAGACAGAAGAAGGAAAATCACATAATTGGTACATAAGATGATCATTGAGAAAAGAGTGGGGAACAGGCATTCCAAGAATCTAACTTCTAAACTGAAAAAGGATAATTAAACACAAATGTCAGACAAATTCCCTCTTTCTTGCCTCATTTGTAAAGAGTACAAGAGGATAGATGGGAGATTAATAAATACAACTATAAATGTGCATGAGTTCACCCATAAAACAGAAGAAGATAGGAAAATGGATTAGAAAACAATTCAATATGTTGTTTACAAGAAACACTTGGGAAAAAAAAGGCACAGATTCACAGCTAAAATGAGGGACTAGAGAAATCTTCAGCTTCAATAAAGCAACTGATTTGAGGTAATGCTAGTTTCTATAGGGGTTTCCTCTTAGTAGAAAATGACTTAAGTTTATGAATATAATGGAATATTATTGTGCCACAAGAAATAACAAAACGGACAGTTTTATAGGAAACAACATCTGTGAACTAATATGAAGCAAAGTATGCATAACTAAAAGAATGGTTTGTACAGTTTATACAGAAAAACAACTGAAAGATTTCAGAATTCTGATCAATAGGATGATTGGCTACTATTCTACTGGATCATAAATGAACTACACTATCTACTGCCAGAGAGTTGACTTAAAGTTAAGACACATTTTGGGGTACATAGCCAATGTGGAAAATTGTTTCATGTGATGGTATATATTTGTTAGTAGGGCAGCTAAGTGGCACAGTGGATAGAGCACCAGACCAGGAGTCAAGAAAACTTAAATCCAACCCCAGACATTTATTAGCTGTGTGATCCTGGGCAAGTTACTTAATCCTATGTGCCTCAGTTTCCTCATCTGTAAAATGAGACGAAAAACGAAATGACAAGCCATTCTAGTATTTTTACCAAGAAAATCCCACATCATGAAGAATCGAAAAACAAAAATTTGTTACGAATTTTTTTTTTTTTTTTTTTGAGGCTGGGGTTAAGTGACTTGCCCAGGGTCACACAGCTAAGAAGTGTTAAGTGTCTGAGATCAGATTTGAACTCTGATCCTCCTGAATTCAAGTCTGGCCATTGCGCCACCTAGCTGCCCCCATTATGAATTAAAAAAAAAATCTTATTGGAGGAAAATGCTTATACAAATGTAAATTTTAAAATAAAATTAAATTCATCATCATAATTATACAGAAACCATTTGGTCTGCTTGTATCATTAGGAAGTAAAGCCCAACAATTTCATTTTTTGGTTCCCCAAATCCTCTCTACTGAGGAGGAATTGTCTGAACCATTCAGGGAGAAAGGAGATTTGCCAGTAGAAAACAAACCATTTTCCCAGGACATATGGAAGCCCTGGGAGGTCAGGGAACCTTGAGATCTGGGTGCTACATGCAGGGGATAGAACTATAAAGGGGTAAAGAGGGTAAACCAGATCATTATTATTAAGTCTTCCAGCAAGCAGAAATTAAGAAGCTCCTGGATTGAAGAACCCTTTTCCTTCCTTGGATTGGTATAGATTTTATATCTTCTGGCCCCTGGACATGAAGAGCATGGGAAATTCCACTGAATCACATAACCTGTGGCCAAAAGGAAATTTGGCAACCCTGAGTCATAGTCCCATAGAAGCCCCCAAGACTCAAAGGAACCAGTAATTTCACCCCCTCTGAACCTTCTCCTTTCAACGTAGTAAAAGGGATACCCAGTGAGGAAATGCCCAGGGCCCAGGCCTTAACTATACTGCTTTAGCCATTGAGCCTATAGCGATCCAGAGCTTTCTTCACTGGGGTCCAGACCATAGGGACAACTTCAAGAATGGCCTTTCAAATAAATGAGGCCTCTGGAGGGGCCAGTAACTACATCCACTTAAGAGCATCTGCTGGCCGAAGAATGTTTCTCAGCTTGAGCATGCAGGCCAGGAAGGTGGGAGGACAGACATTCAGCTACCCTGTCTGCCACCACTTCACAAAGGTCTATCACCAGTATAAGGATCTTTATGTTTCCTACCAATGGACTTCCATTCCCCAGCTCCAGTGGATCTGTCCAGCAACTGCAGCCTGGGAAAGAATGAATTCAACTCCCTATTTGAATTTGAATTCTAAGAATATTAAAGAGAGGGATGAGGGTTAAAAAATGTTTTGTTGATACTTAAGGATTTTTATACCACTTTTCAGTATTCCCAGAGCCCTCCATTTTGCAAGAAAGGCAATCAGTTAAACAAAACAAACCATTAAAGTGGCCATATTTCACTGTATAGACTTTTCAGCTGTAGTCTGTTTTCTGATCTCTAATTTGCAATACTATACCTTTTTATTCTGGTTCTAAAGAAAAAAAGCATTTGTATACTTTTCAAAGCCATAACTATTTACTCTGGAGAAAGAAATGGCAAACCACTCTAGTATCTTTACCAAGAAAACCCCTGGTACAATTGGTTCATGGGGTCATGAAAAATGAGCTGTAATTAAAAAGAGTAAACAACAAACAAAAATCCCTTTGCTCTCCTGTTAATAAGTGAGACTTATCACTTAAATCTAATTGGTGCTATTCACCATAATATGGCCAGCTCTAGTATTTGCTCTGGGTTCTTTTGAGCCCGGAATAGAATTGGAGGACATCTTTCTCCCCTCACTTATCAGCCCATACTTTTCTCAGGGTAAGAAATCCAGAATTAACATTTTATGGGTCTGAGAAACACCCTTTCACAAGACTAGCTCCTCGGGTTTTTTTTTCAGTTACTCCCACCACATCTCAGTCATTATGAGCATAAGTTGGTCCCATTACTCCTCTTCCGCACTTTCCCTCTAACAAATCATTCCCTGAATCTCCACCTAGTACAAAATATCTTGTTAGATCTCTTGGAGTGTAAAATGTCCTCTCTTACATTAGAGTGAAATATGGCTCACATTATCATTTAAATTGGGGAAAAGAGATGCAAACAGGGTAGTCAGATAAGCCAGATAACACAGTGTGTCACTCTTTGGCAAAGAGCCAGGCTGACAATACTTATCCCTCCAAGTTCTAAGGGATATCCCTTAGGGGTTGGGGGTATCAGCTCTTCTCTACTTATATTAAATCAGGTTTTCATTCTGATTATATTTCCTCCACAGTTAACCACTAGAAATTAGTTAGCATCCCAGTTTTATTTAACCAATTAGCATCAATCAGCTTTTGCTAAGGAATGTTTACTTCAAAAATATAGGAAGAAGTACAAACATCCCACACCCCCAAGACTGTAGGGACCCATCCTTCCCATACCAATTTGTTCTTTGGAAAGAGAGTTGGCTCAAATTTAATTTAGTTTTTAACATAATATTTATCATACTAAGCTCGCATCCATATATTGTATTGCTATTAGATGAGCCTTTAACTCAGTTACTGTTGGGCTAGGTCCCAAAGGTTACTCCTTCTTCCTCAAAACTGGACCAGCTGGCTGCAGACCCCATTAAGAACTCAACTTACAAGTAAGGCAAAGAACTTGAAAACTTTGTCTGCTTTGGATGAGGAGGAGCCAAGCCTTTTTCCTCCTATAGTCTTTATTCTTCTTTCACTAGAATGCCATCAGACTGGAAGAAGTACCAAAAAGAGCAGAGATAAGGCCTTCTAGGGCTTTGTGAATGCACCCCCGCTTTAGGTTATATAACCATAGCCAATTAAAACCTGTCCTAGTCATCATATAACTATATGGGACCAGAACTAGTTATGAAATAGACTTCATCTTCCCAAGACACTTCCATTATAAGTCATCATAATTCTCCCAGAATCAGGCTTCCCAGGAGTGTTGCATTATTGGTGATATCATGCACATCTGGAGTAGAATTCAAGTGAATTTGCACAGTTACATTAGGATCAATTAAAATGGTTTATTTGTATTCAAAGCCATGTGGTCCAGGTGTATATGGACAGATGAACAAACATCATTTCAGTCAGAGATAGATTTGCATGCGTCAACTTCCACTCCTTTCCCACGGAATAGCATTTTGGGTGATAATTCAAATGAACAGTGAGATATGCCCTCTACTTTAAGATACAGGTAAGAGTCTAGATTTATATAGGGTTTTCAGCCAAAGATCTGCCATCATAGTTGTCACAGGGTGGGATAAAGGGGTCAAGTTATATGAACCAGTCATAAAAGGGGTAGTGATGCTTTAAAAATTAACCAGAAAGGCATACTTAGGAGGAACAGGGAATTCTAGCTGTGTCACACTTGAAAATTTGCTGGAGATTGTAGTTTAAATCTTGATATCAGAGAGACAAAGAGATAAGCCTATGAGAGTGGGGCCATAGACTTATCTGGCTATGCAGGTACTCTGAACATGCTCATAAGAACTGTTCTCCATTATAATTCTATTTCTTACTCTCTTGGGTCCCTCACATTTATCCTCTCAAATGCCACTACGATAATAGCTCTTTGCCCTACTTAGGATATCCACAATCTCCCAATGCCTTTCTCTGTTGGGCTTTCAAATTCCTCAGTTCCTACACTCTTTCCATAACCCATGTTCTAATCACAGTATGGTATAATTATGTGTGGTAAACAACATTTCCTAAATTTACTGCCATTTAGACTAGGCAAGTTTTCCCATAAGTCAGTGAAATTATATTGATTTTTCTTATTCTCTTTTGATGAAGTACTGGGAGAGTAGTTCAGAATGTGAAAAACTCACAAAGATTTTGCCATAGCCAAAAGGAATGCTTTATTTTGTGAAAGACACAAAGTCTAACCAAAAGGAGTCTAGTAGGGGCTGAAAGTGAAGAAACACTACTTAAATGTCAAGAGGCAGGAAGGAAGAGGGGAAGCAAAGGTAAACTAAAGAGTTAAGGAGAGTGCTAGGGGAGAGAGAACTCACATGTATATTCTAGTATTTCTGCTCAGGAGGAGGGAAAGTCCCTCAATTACAGGGTCTTTGAAATTAAGAAGGGCTCATTATTTGGGCCCAGGTGCAAGATAGTAGCCCAGCTTTTTGGATGACAAACTGGACATACTTGAAGGATAACTTAATGGAATAAAGATATCAGGCACAACTCTCTTTCACACACATTCTCTAAGGTTATGCCATATAACTCCCAATAGCTTTATTCATAAGGTGACGATATAGTCTCAAAGTAATCTGCAGTTTCTTTTTTTTTAGCTTTTTAATTTTTTTAATGAAAGCTTTTTATTTTCAAAACATATGCATGGATAATTTTTCAACATTGATCTTTGCAAAACCTTATTTTCCAAATTTATCCCCCTCTTCCCTCCACCCCCTCCTCTAGATGACAAGTAATCCAATATATGTTAAACATGTTAAAAATATATGTAAACTCCTACATACATACATATATATGCATATATATGTATGTATTTATACAATTATCTTGCTGCACAAGAAAAATCAGATCAAAAAGGGAAAAAATGAGAACAAAAGCAAAATGCAGGCAAACAACAAAAAGAGTGAAAATGCTATTTTGTGATTCACCCTCAGTTCCCACAGTCCTCTCTCTGGGTGTAGATGTACCACAAGATTATTGGAACTGGCCCAGATCATTTCATTGTTGAAAATAATTCATCTTCATATAATCTTGTTGCTTTGTACAATGATTTCCTGGTTCTGCTCATTTCACTTAGCATCAGCTCATGCAAATTTCTTCAGGTTTTTCTGAAATCATCCTGCTGATTGTTTCTTACAGAACAATAATATTGCATAGCATTCATATACCACAATTTATTCAGCCATTCTCCAGTTGACGGGCATCCATTCAGTTTCCAGTTTCTTGCCACTACAAAAAGGGCTGCCACAAACATTTTTGCACATATGATAGCCCGGAGTGCCTTGAAAAATATTGGGGTCTCTACTACTATTGGGGTTTCTCTACATTATTCCCAAAGCTGCACCACATCACTTTCTAATAGTTTTTCTTATGATACTTTGCTGCTAGTATGTTATTTTTAATGATGCTTTCAACTTCCTCCAACTCTGTGAGGATAGGACAAGATAAAAAGTAGATTAAGGCAGATAAATGAGGCCTTCTCTCTTAGAAAACACCAGAGAAAACCTAATAATTATCTCAATAATAGGTACCTCAGGTCACCTCCACAGTACTAGTTTTGAGGCTCCACATCACAATCTCTGTAGCTAGATAGGCCTGCTAAAGTCTAGCCAAAGAGAAGCTATACCTCTTAATTCAAGCTCTAAAATGTGCAGAATCCTACAAATTACTTTTCTTACAATAGAAATCTGCCTTTACTTGGATCTCACCTCTCTTGCTCCTACAAATCCTTTCAGCCTCAATGTCAGGGCAAAACTGATTTCTTTGGTGATGGCATGTAGTTTCAGCTTGCCAAAATAAGATGTCTCTTCCATTAGTTTTTATTATACTACTTTAATGTTAGTCTATTTTCACAGGCTCTCTTCCCTCCTCCCCCAATCCTTTCCATTTACCTACTCTATCTCAAGTTCCTTGAACTTATTTATTTAATAGGGCACGCACAAAACTGCCTTGCTTCAGCAGTCCACATGTGTTAGTTACCTCAGGGTGTGGGTGCTTAGAGGATGATGAAACTCCTAGATGTATTCAGCTGGCCATAGGAGACTCAGCATCAAAAAATTCAGCCACTTCAGGGATGATAAAGCAATCCCCATAATGACTACAAATTCAGGAAAAGCCTGAGTAGAAACTTTTTAAAGAGAGAGAGAGACAATACTGCCGGTCTTTTTTTTTTCTGGACTCTCATTATGGGAAGAAACTGCAGAAAGAGCTACACTCCTACTCTGCTTTCTGCATTTTGCGCTTTATGTTTTCTTTATTGAGTACAGGTAGCCAAACAACAACCCTAATTTGGATGTTTTGTCTTTGAGTAATTTTTTGAGTTCAAGGTGTTTTGAAGATCCTATAATTCTCTCTCTCTCTCTCTCTCTCTCTCTCTCTCTCTCTCTCTCTCTCTCTCTCTCTCTCTCTCTCTTTTTTTTGTTTTGTTTTGTTTTGTTTTGTTTTGTTTCTCTTCCCAGATTATTTTTACCTTGTGAATACAATCCTTCCTTTGCAACAACAACAACAACAAAATTCGGTTCTGCACATATATATTGTACCTAGGATATACTATAAGATATTTAATATGTATGGGAATGCCTGCCATCTAGGGGAGGGGGTGGAGGGAAGGAGGTGAAAAACTCGGAACAGAAGGGAGTACAAGGGATAATGTTGTAAAAAAAAAAAAAAATTACCTATGCATATTTTCTGTCAAAGAAAATGTTATAATTATAAAAATTAATAAAAAAACAAACAAACAAAAAAAAGATCCTATAATTCTCAATTGGAATTTACTGGGGGGAGGAAAAATGTAATGGCTTCACAACTAGAATTTATATATTACCTCAAAGTTTGCAAAGCACTTTGCAAATATTATATCATTTGATCCTTATAGAAACCTTGGGAGACAGGTGCTGTGTCCCCATTTTATAGATGAGGAAAGTGAAGCAGAAACTAAGAAACAAAGGAGCTCAAACCCTAGCCTATCTTGCTAAATAACATGGACCTAGAGGCAATTGTTTGGACTGAATAAGACCAAAGTGAAATTTCATGTCCCAATGTTAAAGTCTTAACTTTTCAGTATAGTAAAATGTTATTCAATCATTTTAGTCATGTCTGATCTCATTTGGGGTTTTCTTGGCAAAAAGATATTTCCTTCTCCAGCTCATTTTACAGATGAGGAAATTGAAGCAAATAGGGCTAAGTGACTTGCCTATGGTCACACATCCAAATAAGTGTCTGAGGCTGGATTTTAATTCAGGAAAATGAGTCTTCCAAATTTAAGACCTGGCACTGTATCCATTGTGCCACCCAAATGTCCTTAATATAGTAATAATTATTATTGTTTAAGTTTCTGTCAGTGCTTTTTGTGTTTAACATTTCTTTTGTGTAGAGGAAATCAGTATCTGTCTAAATCTAATCCATAAAAGAGATCAATTACATTTCTATTCTTCAAATTGGGGAGACTCTAAACAAGCTCCAAACCTAACTTTTAAATAATTTTCCCTACAGCTATAATGAAGCAAAGAATATGAGAAAAAGAAGCTAAACCTTTCTTTTAGGCAGTCAAGCTCCCCCAGAAGTGAACCTGATTTGGACGACATATATGGATCCAACATAAATGGATGTTGAGAGAGGGCACAAAATCCAGCTCCTTGAACCCAGTAGTATTCTAATCATTATATAAATTTTTGTAAATTTATTTTTCTTTTTATTTATGTAGGTTGGTTGGAGTATACTGCCATGCTCTGAGGTACTCTGGCTGCTTCCAACTGATCATGTGTGACTCAGTACTGAAGCACTTGGGTGCTTTGGGAACAATAAACCTTTTGGGATGCTTCCTTGAAGGCAGCAAGAATTCTCTATTGATCCAGGAATAATTACCTATTTAGTAATTTCAAAAAAGAGATTATCTCCTTCTCTTTTTCTCCTTCCCCTCCTCTTCTTTTCCTGGAACATGTGGTCAAGGAGCTCTCTTTCCATGAGTTCCTTTTCTTTACCATAACAGAAATATTTCAGGAACATGACAATCAGTACATGTGCTGACTTAGATGAGCTTGAGACTATATTATAAAACCCAGTTTCCTCTTTTGCTTTGTGATTCCTTGCTGAGGATAAAAAACTGAACAGGAATCCTGAGATGGATGTTTTCAGATATGAAAGCAATTTTATAAGTCTGAAAGCACCCTCAATTGATGCCAGTTGTACTGTGGAAGGATAAAATGTAGATAAGTCATAGGAACTTAAAATCTAGTATCCAATACTCCAATGTATGGATGACATGAAGATCCCAAGTCATTATCTGTTCATTAGGATGATGCTTGTCTTTAGCTTATTTGCCCAGTCATTAGCTTTCTTTATTACCTCTCCCTCAGACCAGCCTCACTCTCTTAATCACAATGATCCTGTGTGTGTGTGTTATTTTAATAATTATCCCCATTCTCCAGTTAAGTAAGAAACTGAAGTTATTAAAAGGTTCATATATGCCTTGTCATGTAATTTAAATGTCAAAGATAGGATCTACAAGACCAGCCCTTCAGCTACTACAAGCTAATGACAATTTGTTAAATTTCCAAAGAGAGTAAGTATTTCAAAATTGCATGTGTAATTCCTCCAAAACAAAAAACCAAAAAACAACAAAAAGAAATCTACTAATTTCCTAAACCAGTTAACTTAGTTTAATATTAATTTGGGGGGAAGCAGCATTTCTTCTTTTGAGAAATATCCTCTAGCACTTTAAAGATTTTTATATCCATGTTCATTTAACCCTTACAACATAAAGTAGGTAGTTCAAGCATCCTCATTTTAAAGACAAAAGAACTGAGCATTGGAGTAGTTATTTGCCAAAGGAGGAATATGAACTCATCTTCTGATTATACATCCATTGTCTCTCCTTTCTCTCACATTCTCCCTGTCACACACACACACACACACACACACACACACACACACACACACACACACACAAACACACACTTGAGCCTTATGCTACCACAATTTACTTATAGATATGTACTTTTATATGCATATCCACCATATAGATCTGTATATATTTGCCATCCCACTCATGCTGTCTCCTTCCATCTTCAAATGCTGCCCTGTTCTCCACCCACCACAACCCACTTCCCAGCATCATGAATCCCTTTGTTTCACCACTATGGTTGCAATATGAACTTTTATTTATACAAAATTCACATATTCAGTGGTTCCCACCCCCCCACCCTGTATCTCCAAAAGTCTAGTCAAGGAAGGAGGCAATATTGAGAAAGCTCTCCAATCAGACATCTCTGTAGGGGACGGAATATGATATTTGAGGCAAAGCCTGATGGCAAAGTAAGGGTAGGGTTTAGAAATATGGTGGAATGATGGCAAAGTAAGGGTAGGGTTTAGAAATATGGTGGAATGCTTGGAGTTTGCTCAGAATTGAAGTGGAGCAAAAGCGATGGGGTGAAGTCTGACTTGGGGAGCTCATATCCCTTTTCTTTCTTTCTTTTTTTTTTTTTTCTGAGGGAATTGGGGTTAAGTGATTTGCCCAGGGTCACACACAGGAAGTGTTAAGTATCTGATTTGAACTCAGGTTCTCCTGACTTCAGGACTGGTGCTCACACCCCTTTTCTTGTTCCCTTCACGATGGTTCAACAGAAGAGAGCAGAAGCTACCACTTAAGTCTCTCTACACGTAGGCGTTTTTCCCGTATTTGCTGAAGCTTGCTTCACTGTTACTTGAAGCCCCTGGGGCCAAGCGAGAAGCAGGGCCCAGGGAGGGCAGTACAGACAGGGGAGCCTTGTAGGGTAGATGGTCACTGCAAGCAGGTTAGGGACAAGAATCAGATGATGAAGTCCCTTCTTCCCCTCCTCCAAAGTTCCCTGTGTCCCCTCCCTCTCTTTCCTGCCCCCTCTCCAGGCTCACCGGTTCGAAGGTCTCTCTGATGGGCAGCAGCAGTGGCTACAGAGGCAGATACCCCCAAGGATGCAGAGTAGGGAGGCACTCCAGCCTAGATACAGGGCAGGACCCAGCTCATACCTGGGAGCAGCACAGGGTGAATAGATAAGAGTTTTGGGGCCATTGCTGAAGAGGGGAACTGAAAGGGAGAAGGGTCTTACTAATATGTGGGAAGGGTTCAGACTGAGGTGGGCAACTGAGAATTGAAGAGTGTAATAGGATTGTGAAACTTGGTTACTGGCTATGAAATTCCTATACTTACTTGGCTCCAGAATGCAAGGGGTCAAAAAATTCTCGGGTGATGTTAGAGGCATACCAGGAGATGGTCACCATCCCACACATACCTAAGGGAGGCAAGATGGAAGGGAAGGAGATTTATAGTGAACCTTTCCAAGACTCACTCCTTTACTCAATATCCACAGGCTCCCATACTTACTCCCTGTGGAGGAAAGAGAAGAAAGGAACCAAGCCATGGTAAAAGAGAAGCCCTAAATAGAACCTATGTTCTCAGAGGTAGGAGAGAGGATAAATGGTCCAATATAAAGTAGACACATGGGTCTTAACACTTTCATCTGTCAGAATCCTATACAAAAACTATCATTATTCACAGTGAGTAAATCCCTTAATCAAAGATTTAAGGACCTCCACAATTTGACTCCAGCCCTCTAGTCTTATTTGTTCATCATGAATCTAAGTCAAACTGATTTTATTGTTTCCCCAACTATGCCTTATATATGCTCACCTTCTCCCCCATTTCTTTTCCCAGGCTCAAATTTTCCTTGTCCTTCCAAGCCAAAGTACATGAAACTTTTCTGGAATATTCAATCCAAAATGTTTCCTTCCCTCTATAAGCTGCTAAAGCATATTCTGCCTTGTACTGTTAAGTATCTTTTCTTTTTTCTTACCTATATAAATAGGCCCACTGTCATACAGTGACAGGCTTATGTGCTAGGCTTTGTCCTAATGCTGCAAATTCAATACAAAAGTGAAGTAAGCCCTGCCCTTAAAGAGGTTATATTCTTAATTTTTTTTTTAAACTTCATC